>NW_006922211.1:997673-1007041 GCF_000298275.1 Orycteropus afer afer
AACCAATACCAGGCAGTTTTGACTACTGTGGCTGTATAGTAGGTTTTGAGATCGAGCAATGTGAGACCTCCTACTTTGTTTTTCTTCTTCAGACAATAAAAAGCTTTTTAAAAAACATTATAGCCTTGGAAACCTTATGCAGCAGTTGTGCTGCCTCCTGTAGGGTTGCTATGAGCCAGAATCAACTCAGTAGCAATGTTTTTTTCTTTTCCTTTTCTGATTGGGGGAATACATTTGGACTATGAGAATCATAAAAAAGAGGTTGTATTTTAGTTAACTAAAGCATCACAACATTATTTAACTATATTCTCCGCCACCTTTGAAGCAAAGTATAAAGTTATTTCATATAAAAAAATATCTAGGGATATTCATTTTGTAGTGAAACACGTATAAAGCACACCCCTTGCTCATTGCTGTATTATCTCAGCCAATCCTTTGTGGAAACAAAGAAAGAAGGAGAAAAAGAAAACTGAACCACAATTTCTAAGGTAGCATTAGAGGAAGGAGACATCTTCATTTTCCTTGCATTTTTATCCCATAAAGTGATTTAATTGCTCTTTATTTTAAGCATTTCTGCCTACAGCATGAATCACAAACAATCAAAATCTGCTCATTCTCTGTATCTGAAAATCCATTTTCATATTATGATGCCCTGGGGAATGAAATTAATTTCATTGCCTAAAGTCACCATTTTATCTTTACAAATGAGTAAAAGTAAACGTCATTGGACTTTTTTCTTCTTTTCTCTGAACGAGAAGATACTTGGCTAATGAGCTAAACCAAAAACCAAACCAAACTCACTACCGTTGAGTTCGTTCTGACTCATAGCAACCCCTCCTTGGGTTTCCGAGGTGGTATCTCTATGGAAGTAGATTGCCTCATTTACTTTTATTGAAAGTGGGAAATCAGTCCTTTTCTTCAGCTAATTAACTCATCTGTCTCTATAATTTTGATGACTGATTTAATAAACATACAGCAGATTTTGTCCAAACACTGTATTTTAAACTAGAAGAACCAATTCCAGACTGAACATGATACTTTTTGGTTGGAACAGCAACAAAAAAAAACAAATACAATAGATTGTGTGTCTTTACTTTTAGGTTATTTATTTATTTATTTATTTATTTATTTATACCTAAGATAAGGTGAGAATATTAAACAAGTTATCAATTTTAGGTGTAACATTTGAACAAAAAGATTTCATTTTTAAAACTCAGACTAAGAACCTCATAATATTATTCCTGTTTTATCTTATCAGTGATGGACTAGTTTTGTTTTGTTTTTTTAGAAATTCCTGTAGAATTGAAAATAGAATTATTTTATGCATTTAGTCATCAGTGAATTTTCCTTTGATTTCTTTTTCAATTCCAGTTGTTTTACTTTACTGGGTTAAAAGTCTATGTGTATGCTTCATACAGAAAATGTTATATTGAAGTTTTTTTTTTTAATAACATGCCAATGTGCAAAAAAATTAAGCCATAAAAATCTTCTAAAAACAAAATGGAGAAAAAATAAATTTATTTATAATTTTGTTTATATTTCTTCACATGCCTTAAAATTTTATACTGAAAGCATATACCATAGGTACGTGGCAAATAAGTAAAATAAGAATTGGCTTATGAAAGTTAGCATACAAAAAAAAAGAGACATTCAAGATAAACAATCTAATATATTATCTCTCATAATATTCAGACTAGAAATGACTCATGATTTATCTGAAGGTTCTTAGAGAAAAATAATAATTCATGATTTATCTATGGTATTGAATTTTATATAAAGTCAAATTTAAATATGTTTTATGAGAAATAAATTTCATGCAGAATTACTCATTCTAGTGTAATGTTATCTCTACCTTGACTTTTTAATAATGTAATATAATGGTAACAATCAATAATAAAAAGCCATGTAGGCTTTCTTTATGATAAATTTGTAATCACTTACCTAAGTAACCTTGAATAAGACAATCATCCTCTCTGACTTTCTTCTTTCAGCAACAAGATTCCATGATTCCATGAAAAATACAAGATAATTGTATCCTTCTTAAAGAAAGCATAAGAGCATGCAGATTAAATTTATAAAAGAGATAAATTAGAGCAAGATTATTTATATAATGTTTCCATGTTAACAAAAAGTTTACTGCTGGGGTAACTTAAATATTATTTCTCAAGGTGCAGTGTGCTATTCACATCTCATTTATATGTTATAGGTAGGCTAGAATATAGAGCTTTCCAGTAGAGTTGACTTAGGAGAAGCCTGAGGTATTTATAGCTGAAATGGTAGGAGACATTTGTCATAATGACCCTATTATATGTCATAGGACTTTGCAAAACAAAACAAACTCACTGCCATCGAGTCAACTTCCACTCATAGTGACCCCCACTGAGTTTCCAAGGCTGTAAATCTTTACAGAAACAGACGGCCTCATCTTTGTTCCGTGGAGTGCCTGGTGCGTTCAAACCACTGATTTTTTGGTTAGCAATCAAATGCCTTAACCACTACACCACCAGAGCTCCTTAAAGCTCCACAGAACTTCAAAGTTATCAAACAAGCCAATATTCATCAAACTACTCAACCAAAATATTCTTAAACAAACACACACACCCACACACACACACACACACAGAGTGAAGGTAAATTCTATGTAGGGGCAAGTGGAGCATTAATTCTAAATCAGAAATCTAAGCTATTGTAGTTTGATACAAAAAAATGCTTTCTTCCCGAGCTCTTCTAGTAGAAATGGATATGCCCAGGATAGGTGCTATGTTTAACCTATTCCTGCAGCATGACACCACTTGGCACCAAATTGCCAATGCTTCTTTTTTAGATGTGGAAATGTAGATCTACAATAATTAATGACAAATGCCATGCCAAACTCACTCAGCAAATTCTAAAGCTTAATTCTACAAATACTAAGCAACCTAATTCTTGGGTTAATCTTCCCACATTATCTCCTTCTGTATAGCTTGTAAAATGTCCTAAAACACATCATATTATTTACCAATTAGTCAAGCATTAAAATTAAGTACCACTGAAAAGTGATTCCGTATATGTATGCACATGACTTCCATCTATGGCCAAGTAAGAAGATCAACAAATTCCCTCCACAAAAAAACAACAACTATAAACCTTGGCGGGGGAGGGGGGGTGACAAAAAGAACCATTTCAGCACCCTGTAAATTGACCAAAGGCATATAATAATCTGAGAACCACTTATGCTTGAAACACTGCTGAATTTTGGGTAAGAAGAGTCAAGCATGTGGTTCTGGCCTGGAGATGCACTCATCTCCCAAACAATTTAATAGACACTAGAGTTGGGCAGACTGAGAACTGTCAGCCTCTCTGCCATGGTTGAAGACACCTCACTTGAGTGGAAGTAGCAGGTGACATCTATGTTCAGCAACATAGCCAGTAGAAGTAACATAGTTGACTGGAAAGGGCTTAGATTCTTATAACCTAGGGAAGTACTTTAGGATGCTAAAAGGAAATAACATTAGACAAAATCCCACAATGAATTTAAGAGCAACAGAACTTGTAAATATGTGGGTTAATATAGAAAACTCTATAAATATATTTTTCTCATTGCTTCTCTTAATTCCATTAAGAGACAAAAGATTGTTGTTGCTATTGTTATTGGGTGCCATCGAGTTGATTGTTCACTCATAGCGACCACATGTGATAGAGTAGTACTGCCTCATTGGGTTTTCTCAAAACAAAACCAAACTCACTGCCATCAAGTGGATTCCAACTCATAGTGACTGAGGTGATAAATCTTTATGGAAGTAGATTGCCCAGTCTTTCTTCTGCAGAGTGGCTGGTGGACTTGAACTGCCAGCCTCCTGGTTAGCAGTTAAATGCCTTAGGCCCTATGCCACCAGAGCTCCAGGTTTTCTAAGCTGTAATATTTGTGGAAGCAGATCATCAGTTCTTTCTCTCCTGGAATCACTGACCTAGTTTGAACCACCAACCTTCCAGTTAGCAGCTGAGTTCTTAACCATTGAACTACCAGGGCACCTTCATAGATGTGAAATATATGCCAAAAATAGGACAAAAGTGAGGCCAGGGAATGGAGCTATATATAGTAGAGCAAAATTTCTATATTTTACAGGATTAAGTTACTCTTAAAATATACCGATAAGTAAACATGTATTTTGAAATCCTAGAGCAATGATTAAGAAAAAAAAAAAAAAAACCTGAAAGATACCATTTAAAAATTAACACAGAAATATATGATACACTAAAAAATATTTATATAACCTCTTGGTCAGTTAAGAAGGAACAGAAAAACAAAACAGACAAGAGATATAAAAACAAGCAGCTAAGTGGCAAATGAAAATCCAAATTTACCAGTAACTACATTAAATATTAATAACCTAAACACCCCAATCAAAGGTGGATCAGACTGGCTAAAATGAAAGATTTCACTACAGTCTACAAGAGACACATCTTTTATTCAAAGCTAAAGTAGGTTGAAGTTATGAGGATGGAAAAATTACATGCCACACAAACATTAACCATAAAAGAACCGTAGTGGCTATATTAATATCATATAAAATAGACTGTAAGACAAGAAATGTTACGAAAGATGGAGAAGACCATTTCATAATATTAAGAGAGTCAATGAATCAGGAAGATGAAACAATTATAAATGTAAATGCATCTAATTAAAGAACCACAAAACACACAAAGCAGAAGCTAAAATGATTGAAAGGAGAAATAGACGATTCATCAGTAATATTTAGAGTTTTCAATATGCAATCTCAATATTTGGTAGAGTAAATATTAGAAAAACAGCAAAGACACAGAAGAGAAAAACAGAAAAGCACTATAAACCAACTAGACCTAGTGGACATCGAGTGAACACTCTTCAGCAACAGCAGAGCACACTGTTTTCAAGCTAATATTTTCCAATATAAACTGTATGCTACTCTATAAAACAAACCTCAATAAATTTAAAGGGATTAAAATAAAAGAAAGTGTATTCTTGATCATAATGGAATAAAATTGAAGCTAATGACCATAAACAATGTGGGAAATGCAGTGATATTTAGAAATCTGACAAAGACTACTAAATAACACATAGATCAAAGAAACAATCACAAGATGAATTAGAAATATTATAAATTGAATGAAAACAAATCTCCAACATGTCAGCATTTATGAGATGCTGCTAATGAAAGTATAAAAGGAAATGTATATGTTAAGGTCTTATATCCGAAAAAAATTCTCAAATCAATAATAGATTCAGCCTTTAAAAACAAACAAACCAAGGAAAAGAAAAAAGTAAACCCAAAGCACAAAGTAAAATGGAAATAGGAAATACTGAGACAGAAATCAATAAAATCCAAAATAGAAAAATAATCAAGAAAATAAAAACTTGATCCTTTGATGACATCAACAAAATTCACCAATTTTAGCTAGACTGACCAAGGAAAAAAAAAGAGAATGAGCAAATTTTAAAAATCACAAATGAAAGAGTTAGTATCTTTATTAAGTCTATAAAATGTAAACATATTGTAAGAGGAAAAACCTTATGTCAACAAATTCCCAAAACGGCAACGCCTGCCGTGGACTCGACTCCAACTCACATTGACCCCTCTTTCGGTTTTTGAGGTGGTATCACTATGGAAGTAGACATAGTACTTGTTGTTGTTATGTGCCCTGGAGTCACACCTGACTCATAGCGACCCCTCCTTGGGTTTCCGAGGCAGTACCACTGCGGAAGTAAATTGCCCCATCTTCCTTCCGAGGAGTGGCTGGTGGGTTTGAACCGCCAGTCTTCTGGTTAGCAGTCAAGTGCCTTAGCCACTATGCTACCAGAGCTCCCAGACATAGTACTAGTACTAGAAAGACACAAATTACCAAACTGATTGAAGAAATAGAGAACTGGTACATAATTATCACAAATAAATTGAATTAGAAATTTAAAATGTTCTCTCAAAGAAAACTCAGGCCTATATGGCTTCGCTATGATTTCACCAATATTTTAAAAGTAATAACTCTATCCTTCACAAATTCTTTGAGAAAACAGAAGAGGATAAGCACTTCCTGGCACATTCTATTAGGCCATTGTTGCCCTGAAAAAATATCACAAGAGGAAAATTCAGACCAAAAGCCCTTACAAATGTAGACACAAAATTACTTAACAAAACATGAACAAACCAGAACCATATAAAAGGGATTGTAGACAATGATCAATTGCAATTTCACCAGCAGTGGAAAATTAGTGCAACATCCAAAAATTAATTAATGTAATTTACTTTATTTGTTTAACAAAAAGACAGAACTCACATAGTCATCCCAATAGATATGTCGTTGTTAGGTGCCGTGGAGTCATCTCTGACTCATAGTGACCCTATGCATGGCAGAACGAAACACTGCTTGGTCCAGGGCTAGCTCCACAATCTCTGCTATATTTGAGCCCATTGCAGCAGCCACTGTGTCAACCCATCTCGTCAATAGATATAGAAAAAACATTTGACAAAATATGACACCCATTCATGATTTAAAAAAATCTCAACATGGTAGCAATAGAAGGAAAAGTCCTCAAATTGATAAGGGGCAGCTATGAAAACTCACATCACACATCATACTTAATACATGGAATTCTTTCCCTCAATGATTGGACTTTTCTTAAAACTTCAAGGAAATAAAACAGAAAAATAAAATAAAATGAAGGTATCCAGATTGGAAAGGAAGAAGTAAAACTGTCTTTATTCATATTATTAATCTTACATGTAGAAAATTTAAAAAAATCCACAAAATCATTACTAGAACTAATAAACAAGTTTTTTTCGTGTATTGATCTAGTAATGATTTTGTGGATTTTTTGGAATTTTCTACATAAAACTTGTATTTATTTATTTATTATGGTTTATGTAGGAAAAAAAAATCCACAAAACCGTTATTAGAACTAATAAACAAGTTTTTTTCGTGTATTGATCTAGTAATGATTTTGTGGATTTTTTGGAATTTTCTACATAAAACTTGTATTTATTTATTTATTATGGTTTATGTAGGAAAAAAAAATCCACAAAACCGTTATTAGAACTAATAAACAAGTTTACCAAAGTCAAAGAATTCTAGATCAATACACAAAATAAAAATGTCTGCTGACTACATATGAGAAATGAAGGAGTTCTGGTGGCTTGGTGATCAAAGCATTTGGTCGCTATCCAAAAGGTCAGTGGTTTGAACCCACCAGCTGCTCTTCAGGGAGAAAGGTGTGGGCTTGAGACCACAGTCGTAGGGGACATCAGGCTCAATTGGCATAACATACTACACAAAAATATTGTTCCACATACACCTTTGGTGAGTAGCAACTGGGATTTTAAAACCCTGCAAGCGTCTGTCTAGATGCAACGATGGGTCTCTTCTCATCCAGAGCAAAGAAGAATGAAGAAAACCAAAATTCATGGAAACAATTATTCCAAGTGACTGGTACACCAGGCAATCTTCAGCCTATGTGACCATGAAACCAGAAGAACTAGATGGTGCCCAGCTACTACTGTCAACTACTCAGAGGGAGCTCTATGTAGGAGATCCTTGATACAGGGGAGAACAATGTGGAACAAAATTCAAAATCATAAAAAAATAAAAGGACCAGTTTTGCTGGTCTGATAGAGCCTGGTAGAACTCCTGAAAGTATGGTCCCTAGCTGCCCTTCAGGTCTGGAATTGAACCCACTCCTGTGGCTCCCAGCTAAACAAAAGACAGGCATATGAGCTGAATATTTACATCAGGTAGATACACTCCTTGGAGAGATCAATCATGGGAGAATAGAAGGGCTGTGTATGCACAGGGAGACAGCTCGGGGGGCAGGAGTGAATGGGAGGGAAAGACACAGGCAAGAGCTAACTATGGGAAGGAAGTGGGAAGAGAGCTTTTGCATTGTAGGAAATCACAGTGACTGTCATGAGACAAAGTATATGTAAACTGCTGTATAGAAAATGAATTTGCTCTGTAAACTTTCACCAAATCACATAAAATTTTTAAACAATTGATAAAATGAACTTCATCAATTTGTTATTATTATTATTTTCTTCAAAATACACAGCGAAGGAAATGAAAAAAAAAAATCCATGCCATACACTGGTAGAAAACATTTTCAAATAGCATATCTAAAAAATTAATTGTATCCAAACTATTTAAAGAATACTTACAATAAAAAGTCAATCAGTCTGTTAAATAATGAGCAAAATAAATGAATAGACATTTCACCAAAGACGTTATATGAATAGCTAATAAGCGCGTTAAAAAGTTCTCTATATCATTGATCACTAAAACCAAAACTAAACCCACTGCCATCAAGTCGATTCCAACTCATAACGATCCACATTGGGTTTCTAAGATAGTACATCTTTATGGAAGTAGATTGCCTCATTTTCCTTCCACAGAGCAGCTTGTGGATTTGAAGTGCCAACCTTCTGGTTAGCAGTCAAATATCTTGGGTGCTGTGCCACCAGAGCTCCTAATGCAGATTAAAAGCACAATCAGTTATCACTATACAACCATCAGAAGACTTATAATCTAAAGTAAAGATGATAGCAAATGTTGTCGAGGTTGGAACTCTCATACATTGCTGGTAAGAATGGTAAAATGACATAAGGACTTTGAAAAACAGATTGCTAGTTTCTCAAAAGGGAGTTCTGGTAGCATAGTGCCTAAGGCACTTGACTGCTAACTAGAAGGCTGGTGGTTCAAACCCACCAGCCACTCCTCAGAAGGAAGGTTGGGCAATCTACTTTCATAGTGATATGCCTCAGAAATCCAAGGAGGGGTTGCTATGAGTCGGGTCTGACTCGATAGCACATAACAACAACAACAACAGTTTCTCAAAAAGTTAAAGATAAACATATCATATATCCTAACACTACACTCTTAGGACTCAATCTAAGCAAAATGAATGCATTTGTCTACATATGGACATATATGCACATGACATAGCAGCATTATATGTAATATCCACAAACTGAAAACAATCCAACTGGTGAATGTATAATAAAATTATGGTACATCCAAACAGTGGAATATTATTCAGCAAAGAAAATGAATGAAGTCCTGATGTCTGCTACAACAGGGATAAACCTCAAAAAGATTATGCTGAGTGAAAGGATTCAGACACAAAACACCATATGTGGTATGATTTAATTGGTGTGAGATGTCCTGAAAAGGCAAATCTATAGATCATTGATTTTCTGGGGGTGAGGGCAGGAATTGACTGCCAAGGGAGGTGATAGGAATGTTCTAAAACTAGAGGGTAGTAGCAATTGGTTAACTTTGTAAACTTACTAAAAATCATTGAACTGAACATTAAAATGGATGTATGGATGTATATATGTGTGCATACGTGTGTGTGTGTGTGTGTGTGT
>NW_006922211.1:1007642-1009371 GCF_000298275.1 Orycteropus afer afer
AGTGGTTAAAGCATTTGGCTGTTAACCAAATGGTCAGTGGTTAGAAAGATGAGGCAATCTGCTTCCCTAAAGATCTACAGCCTGGGAAACCCTACAGGGCAGGTCTACTCTGTCCTGTAAAGTAGCTAATGAGTCACAAATAACTTGATGGCAGTGGAGTTGGTTTGGGTTTGCTTTATTTTTATTTATTTATTTATTTTGCTATGACAGACCTTATAGTGTATTGTTTGAAACCTTGGTGAAATGTCTTCTTTGTAAAAATTATGCACAGAATTTAGATGTTTCAAAATTACTTTAAAAATAGAATTTCCACTTGCCTATACATCACAGAAACAATTTCCATTAAACCTCCAAAAGAATTTAGCTAAAATAGGAGCAATTACTGTCAAATGCAAGTAATCCACACTTGAAAGCTGTTGCACTAAACAGTTCAAGCCTGGAGAAGGTATTGACAGTCACATTCTCTAAAAACAGAATGTTGCTCAGTGAATCCATTATAAAGACTAAAGTTAAATAACTGGGAAAAATTACTCAAATGTTATTTCAAGTCATTCTGCATGATTCAAGTTGATTAGCTAATAAAAGTAATTATGATAATGAAAGCTTTTTGTTGACTAGTGTTCAGAACTTTAGATTAGAAAATGTCTTAAGATAAAGTTTAACTGAATTATTAAAAAAACAAATCCCACAGGTGTTTATATAGTTTCTGTCTGTAAGAGACTTAAGACATTAAATATTAATATATTTCTCTCCCTTCCTGCTATCTGTAATGCTAAATACAGGATTTCTTTACATCACTTCCAGATTGAATTCTGGAATAACAATGAATGTTCATATCTCTTCCTAGTTTACAAATTCCATTTACATACATATGTCAGTTAGTATGTTAGTATATTGGTTAAGAGCCACTTAGAATCTAACAAATCATCACTTATTTACTGTGTATCCTTGTACAAATAACTTGATCTCTCTGAATTTAGTTTCTTAATATATGATGAGAATAATGTTAAAATCTAATGCATAGATCATTATGACAGTGTGTGCTAAGTGCAAGGCACATAAACATTACCACTGTTACCATACACTACATGTTATGTGTAAAATGTGGCACTACACTGTGAATTAGTTATGACAGAAAACAGTTTCAATCATATATCTGTAACCTAAAGCAAATTAATTGTGTCCTAGGAGTTCCATTTGTTGTATTCTCTGCTACATTTATGGATATATTTCCAGCACATATAAATACATAGGTAGAGATAGCCCTGTTCAGCTGGAGTGTCTATTAATGTATCCACTCATAGATTATTATTATTACTACTACTGTTATTGAAGGATTGTGTTGTAATAGTATTCACCTTTGTTGCCTTTAACTCTTTTGTTCCACCCTGTGTCATCCACTGCCTTGACCATTTTGTGCTGACCTCTTCTACATTGTATATTGCCTTTCCCTTCACCCAAGTTAATACATGTCTACCCTCTAGCTAGTGGTTTACACTTCCTTCCCCTCTCACCCCTGGTAACCTTCAGAGAATGATTTTTTTTGTGGGTAAGCATTTTATTGACTTTTAACAGTAGTGGTCCCATATAATAGTTGTCCTTATCTGATTGACTAATTTTTCTCCACATAATGTCCTCTAGGTTAATCCATGGGAGCTCTGGTAGCATAGTGGCTAAGGCACTTGACTGCTAACCAGAAGGCTGGCGGTTCAAACCCACCAGCCACTCC
>NW_006922211.1:1010071-1012056 GCF_000298275.1 Orycteropus afer afer
CAGGCTCTAGGGGCTGGGTGAAAGCCCTTCAACCTTTGGCTTCAGCTCTGCCTCTTGCTCCCAGCCCACTGAAGCTGGAGGCTTTTTTTTTCACTCAGGCAGCTGCTGGCTGCTGAGACTGACAAACCCAAGGCCAACAAGTAAAAAGGCACAGTCTTGATATTACTAAACCACATGGCAGGCCATTGATTCAAGTCCAGAAAATGTCCCAAGATTGGCAGGGCAACAAGGCAGGCTGCTGGACAATGACTTGGCTACATGCAGGGTTCAAGAGTGCCACAAGCTAGAGACCTTCCTCAAAGCTGTTTCTTGAATACTGGAAAGCAGAGCACATCTCTAGAGCAGCTACTCAGCTGCTCCAGTAGATTCCACCATGGAGTTGATTGCCAATCTCACCATAGGAATAACTACATCCAGCTGCCCAGCTACTCAACGCGGCCCAGCCAAATTGACATACAACCTTAACTACCACACTGTAGACAGCCAGAAGAACGAACAACTTGGTCTTGGAAGAAGTATAGCTGAATGCTCCTTAGACACGAAGAAGACATAGTTTGGACATGTCATCAGGAGGATCCAGTCCCTGGAGAAGGATATCATACTTGGTAAAGGAGAGGGTCATTGAAAAAGGGGAAGTCCCTCAAAAAGATAGAAGGACACAGTGGCTGCAACAATGGGCTCAAACATAGCAAGAATTGTGAGAATGGCAAAGGATTGGGCAGTGTTTTCTTTTGTTGTGCATGGGGTCACTACAAGTTGGGGCTAATTCAATGGCACCTAACAAAAACATGATTATATAGGAGTCCTTGGATGGTACAAATGGTTAAGCACTTGACTACTAGTTCGAAAGGATGGTTGTTCAGACATTGGAAGAAAGTCCTTGTGATCTGCTTCTTAGATCATAGACTTTAAAACTCATTTTTGACAACTTTCAATTTTCCTAAATTCATATGTCATATATTCCACATTCTGATTATTAAGGAATGTTTGCAGTTGCTTCTTCCCATTTCAAATCATGCCTCATCAGCAAAAGGAAGTCCCAAAAGCTTTACTCCATCCATGTCATCGAGATCAACTCTACTTTGAGGAGGCAGGGTTTCATCTTCTGGCACTGTGTGAGACAATGTCTCAGGGCTATTCATAAGGTTTTCCAGTAATATATCAGAAAGTGTTTCACTGCTATTCATAAGGTTTTTACTGGCCAATTCTTTGAGAAGTGAGTGGCCCATCCTTCTTCCTAGTCTGTCTTAGTCTGGAAGCTCCAATGATACCTGTCCACCATGGGTGCCTCTGCAGGTATATGAAATACTGGAGCCATAGGCTCTAGCCTCATAGCAACACACCAGCCACAATAGGCAGATACATATGCATATATGTGTATAAACCAAAAAACAAACTCACTGCTGTCAAGTCAGTTCCAGTTCATAGCAACCCCTCCTTGGATTTCTTAGGCAGTATCTCTACAGAAGTAGATTTCCCAGTCTTTCTTCCAAGGAATGGCTGGTGGGTTTGAACTGCTAGCCTTCTGGTTAGAAGTTTAATACCTGAGGCATTACACCACAGAACTCCTATATATGTTTATAGAAAGGAATATATGAATAATGTATGTGCTTGTATAGGTGTATTAACAACCAACAGCCTGCCATATTACCTTCCAATTTTGGATTTTTCAGGCTCCACAGCCAGAAGCTTGCTGTATGACCTGCTGATTTTGGGTTCTTCATCAGCCCCTGCAGGCACCTGAATCAGGAGAAGCCTCCAGCCTGGCATCTGACCCACAGACTTGGGACTTGTGAGCCTCTGCAACTGCTTGAGCCACTCTGGTGTCACAGTACCTAAGGTATTTGACTGCTAACCAGAAGGCTGGGGGGTTCAAACCCACTAGCCACTCCTCAGAAGACTGGGCAATCTACTTCTGTAGAGATACTGTCTCAGAAGCACAAGGAGGGGTCGCTATGAGTCATAATTGACTCAATGGCATGAGT
>NW_006922211.1:1012536-1013679 GCF_000298275.1 Orycteropus afer afer
AGTTCTAGTTGGGTCTTTTCAAATGCAAATTTCCTCACTCAGCAAGTTCTGGGTGGAGCTGCCTGAGCCCCTTATATTCCACAGAGTTTGAAACAAAAGCCTATGTTTCTTCTGGGCAAATTCTATTTTCCCTTTTAACATATCCAATCAAATATTAGCTAAAGGCAAACTTACACATTTTCTGTTATCCATACCCCATAAGCCTTTCTATCATTTCTAATGTACAAGTTAGTAAGAGAACATTCAATATGGTAGTACTTTTAGATGAACACATAATCCAAAACAAATTCTTTTTAAGACATTCTAGTTTCATCTCACTTTGATTATCTTCCCATGCTATGTATATGGCCTTGGGCCTTTGGCTGGGTGTAACCAAAAGCCCTAATCTCTGGATCAATTATCTCCTTTAATTGGTAACAACAACCAAAGTAATTATCTAAGAATCCACAGTTTCACTTCCCAGGTCCCTTCTTTCTTTCTTTTACAAAGTCCCATGCTTCTGAGTCTGGAGTCACTGCAACAAATCCCACCACTTCTGATACCAACTGTTAAAGGCGCAAGGAGGTGGCATCTTCTGACCTCCTCTAACTAACCCCACAAACGGAAGACAGAATCACCATCAGCAGCCCAAGGCTTGTTCCTATGAGGACAGACATGCCGCCACCCTCCAGGCTTCTTACCAACCTTGACATCAACCATCCCTCTCATGGCACCCACCACCTCTCTGCTGGGTTCAATAATGCACTGCAGTGGCCACACCAAACTCACAGACTATGGAATTTATTAGGGAAGCAACAGACTACAATTCAATTTCAGGAATATTCTCAATCTCTCTCAACCAGCCGTTTCTCTCAGCTAGTCATCTCTATCAGCAGGCCATCACTCTTTCAGCAGCTAGCCATCTCTCTCAGCAGTCGGCCATCTCTCTCGGTCTCTGAGTAGCACAACTCTCTCTCAGCAGTGCATTTCTCTTGTGCCTCTTTCTCAGCAGTGCATTTCTCCCACATCTCTCTCTCATCGGCATATCTCTTTCAGCAGCTCATCTCTCTCAGCTGGAAGTCAGAGACTCCTTCTACCCCTAGGAGGGCTCCTTTTGAGCCTAGCAGAGTGGCAAAACTAACCAATCCCAAGATCAGAATTCTA
>NW_006922211.1:1014863-1017752 GCF_000298275.1 Orycteropus afer afer
AGAAGGTGGCTAAGGGCAGGGTACTTGTTCCTGGAGGGAATTTATGCCAGCCCCGAAGGGTGCTAGGACCAGGGTACCTGGTCCCAAAGGAGTTTTTGACAGACCAGAAGGCTATTGGGGGTAGGGCAACTTGTCTGGGTAGAGTTCCTGCCAGTCTAGAAGATAGGTGGGGGTGAAGATATACTAGATGAATGGGACCTTCTAAAAGGTGAATTTTTATGTGCTTCAAAAGACTTCCTCAAAAGAGTAAAAAGAGAACCTACAGATTGGGAAAAAATATTCGGCAACAACATATCTGACAAGGGACTTACCTTTAAAATTTATAGAAAATGCCAACACCTCAACAACAAAAAGATTAGCAATCCAATTAAAAAATGGGCAAAAGACATGAATAGACACTTTGCCAAAGAAGATATTCAGACAGCCAGGAAATACATGAAGACATGCTCACAATAATTAGCCATTAGAGAGATGCAAATCAAAACAACAATGAGATACCATCTCACCCCAGCACTAATGGCAAAGTTCAACAAGACAGAAAATAACAAATGTTGGTGAGAACATGGAGAGATTGGGACTCTCATCCACTGCTGGTGGCACTGTCAAATGATACAACCACTGTTAGAACAGTATGGCGATTCTTTAAAAAGGTGCAACTATAAATACCATTTGACCCAGCAATCCTGTTACTAAGTTGTTGTTGTTGCTGTTGTTAGGTGCTGTCTAGTTGTTTTCGACTCATAGCAACCCCATGCACAGCAGAACAAAACACTGCCCGATCCCACGCCAGCTCCATGATCCCTGCTATATTTGAGCCCATCATTGCAGCCACTGTGTCAATCCATCTCGTTGAAGGCCTCCCCCTAAATAAATGAGAGCCAGGACAAGAATAGATATACACACACCTACATTCATTGCAGCACTATTTACAATAGCAAAAAGATGGAAATAAGCACATGCCCATCAACAGAAGAATGGATAACTAAACTATGGTACATACACACAATGGAATACTATGCAACAATAAAGAATAATGTAGAATCTGCAAAACACCACATAACATGGATGAACTTGGAGGACATTATGATGAGTGAAATAAGTCAATCACAGAAGGACAAATATAGTATTTATTCATTATTGTAAAAAGTCAAGGAAAGATTTATATATGGAAAGAAATTATCTTTGTTGGTTACCAGGGATGGGAAAGGGGGAAAGGGAACACAGAAAAAAAAAATGTGTTGAGGCATGTCACTTTAGTTTTGTGTTTTTCACTGTATATAAATTATATTTCAATAAAATGTATTTTTTTAAAGTCTTTTTCTCAGAAAGAATGCTTGTAATTGATGTATGACAAAGTTGAAGTTTATGAATAAGCAAGTAGTAAGAATTTTCTAGGAAGGGAGTGATAAGAATTTTCTCTGAAAAATGTCTGTGTATGCAATTTACTTGTGCAGAAAGTCTATGATGGAAAATAGATGAACTAACACTATGAAAAGTTTACTTCTGACTCATATTTAACTCATGTGCAATGTCCAGCCCTCATGACTCATGTCTAACCAACCCTCAGCTCTCCTGTACAAAAATCTCTCTCCCCTTTTTGGACTTTTAAGCACCTGGTATTTTATCAAGTGTTCCCTAGGATTGACTGTTGAAAATCCAACAATAAAACTCTATCATTTTACCCTGTGGGATAGAGACCATGGTCTCAGGGAACATAAAACTCAATTGGCATAACATACTACATATAAACATCGTTCTACATGCTACTTTGGTGAATAGTGACTGGGGTCTTAAAAGCTTGCAAGCAACCATCTAGATGCAGCAATTTTTCTCTCCTTATCTGGAGCAAAGAATGAAGAAAATGAAAGATACATGGAAACAATTAGTCTAAGGGACTGGTGGACCATGCGAATCTCAGCCTGTATGGCAGTGACACCAGAAGAACTAGATGGTGCCCAGCTACCAGTGGTAACCACTCCAAAAGTTATAACTGCAAGAGATCCTGGATAGAATAGAAGAATAACGTGGAATAAAACTCAAATAATTTTTAAAAAATGACCAAGTTTACTGGTTTGATAGAGCCTGATGAAACTCTCAAGATTATGGCCCCTAGTTACTTCAGGCCTGGAATTTAACTCACTCTCATGGCTTCCAGCCAAAAAATAGACAAAATATAGGGTGAATATTTACACAAGATCCTTAGAATGATCAGTTATGGGAGAACAGGAGAGGAGTATTTGCATAGAGAGATAGCTCAGAAGGTAGGGATACATAGGAAAGGAGGACACAAGGAAGAGGTAATTACAAGGAGCAGGTAGGAAGAGAGCTGTTACATTGTGAGGATCACAGTCAATGTCATGAAACAAAATGTGTATAAACTGCTGTGTGGAAAATGAATTTGCTCTGTAAACTTTCACTCAAATCATAATTATTTTTTTTTAAAAAAGGAAACCTTACACTGATTTTGGGTTCCAAAACTTCCATTCAACCTCTTTCTAAATCAATCACATAAACAGGTAGGCTGTGTTTAGTATGCACACTTTTCAAAGGTACTTCAAGAAGACATCACAGTCAACTCCCACTTCACTGAACCTCAGGCCCTAAAATAATTGAGGTCTTTGAATGTAATGGTAGTGTCAGTGTTCTTCCCTTGAAAGGGAAATAACTCCAATCATGATACATACACATAGCCCAACACACACCAATACAGGGGACATCTTACCTACTGTATTTTTTTTTCTATTAGCTTTCTTCTAGAAAACAATGAAATTGGTATATAGGCTCCCTGACCCACCCCCCAACACACAACTTCTATCATTTCTCTCCTTACATGAGTTTTTGTTATTTTTTAAAAAAACTTAAAAAAAAGGTATATATAAAAAAAAATAA
>NW_006922211.1:1017852-1024157 GCF_000298275.1 Orycteropus afer afer
TAACAAGAACCCATATAAGGAGAGAAACTCTGGTGGCGTAGTGCCCAAGGCACTTGACTACTAACCAGAAGGCTGGCGGTTCAAACCCACCAGCCACTTCTCAGAAGGAAGGTTGGGCAATCTACTTCCATAGTGATACCGCCTCGGAAACCCTAGGAGGGGTCGCTAGATTTGACTGGACAATAACGCGTTTTTGCCATTTTTTATACTTTGGCATGAGAAAATGGTCATAAGAAGGCATTTTGAATTGTTTAAGTGCAAATGAATTTTCTGGAGGCTTCTTGTAATCTTACATAATACATTTAATCAAGTTTGTGTGTGTGTGTGTGTGTGTTTGCTTTTAATTGTTGTCATTGTAAGAGATAATCAAATATTTTGCGTGGGAGATAATTTTCAATCATCAAGTATTTTGTTATCTTTTAATTAGATGATTTAACATTAGTGATTATTATGTAAATAATGCTATTTTGTTTTCTGTCTGAAATTTACTGTCTCAGGAAAAAAGTTTAGTTAATATATCTGAAAGTTATAACTCCAATTGTTCCCCTTAAGCAAAATGCAGACAAAAATTTATTCCCATACAATGGTCCAAAAGGTGCCTCCATATCTAATAATCTTCTTCTTTGCTCTTATATATTATGTGGCATAAAATTCAGACTGAGATCTTAGGATTTAATATTGAGTATACTACTTTATTCTCAGAAGTAGGACAAACAATAAATGCATTTCTATGATAGTTACTTCTTTCTAACTTCCCTGTCTTTTAATACATCGTCAAAGCATAAACAATATATAGTGGTGGACCCCAGCCTCAGAAATTTTAGTCATTCTCTCCAGATAGTCAAGCATCCATGAAGTTCTGTTCATTCATCTTTAGGGATGCATTTTCATTTTCATTTCTTTTTCTAGACCCACCCCCTCCTCGTTGTTGTTGTTGTTGTTATGTGCCGTCGAGTTGGCCCCAACTCATAGCAACTCCTCCTTGGGTTTCCGAGGAGGTATCACTATGGAAGTAGATTGCCCAACCTTCCTTCCGAGGAATGGCTGGTGGGTTTGAACCACCAGCCTTCTGGTTAGCAATCAAGTGTCTTAGGCACTGTACTACCAGAGCTCCACCCCCTCCTCATCACATGCCAAAATTCCTGCATCTGCCTTTGCCTGATGTCATTATCATCATTTTCCCTAATCTCTGGGTCATAGAAGATCCTTCTCTTTCTGAGCAGCCATTTCATCATTTTTAGCAATGAAATTTATCTTTAGGCTACTCAAAGTTCAAGCCCTTACCAGTTTCAATTATTCTATTGTTTATCTTTCCAGGCCCTTCAGGATCACCCTCCTGATTGTATTCTCCAGGCTCCTCAGATAAACTCTCCTCCCATTTAACCAATTCCTTCAATTTGCCTCCTCCAAACTTTTAAATCTCTCTTTTCGCTACTTCTGCTTTGTTTCTATTTTCTTCTATTCAATTGGTATGTTGTTGTTGTTGTTGTTATGTGCCGTCGAGTCAGCCCTGACTCATAGCGACCCCTCCTTGGGTTTCCGAGGCAGTATCACTATGGAAGTAGGATTGCCCAACCTTCCTTCCGAGGAGTGGCTGGTGAGTTTGAACCGCCAGCCTTCTGGTTAGCAGTCAAGTGCCTTAGCCACTATGCTACCAGATTGGTATAGTGATTTTTAAAAAAAGTGACAGGATTTGGTTCTGCTATAAACTCCATCATTTACAAGCTGGTTTGACTTTTGTTGCAACACTCATTAATTCTAACTCCAGTTTTATCCATAAATGGGAAAATGGGGATAATCAGACCCACACCTATCCTACTCAGCTCACAGGATTGTCATAAACATCACCTCATTCATGTATTCAATGAATATGTATTTAGCATCTACTATGTGCCAGGCACTATTAGATGTTCTAGGGATCTATCACTAAATGAACTGCTTTCATGGAGTCTGACAATAAACACATGAAAAATAATTTAGATTATAATTTCAGGTAGTGAAATTTGCTATGACTATAAATGACGAAAGGTAAGGTGAGAGAGTGGTCAGGTGTGGTTAGGGAAGGCTTCTCTCAGGCAAGAAGACATTTCAGTACAGGCCTGAGGGAAATGAGGAATTGAGCCATGAGTATATCTTGAGGATGAATATTCTAAAGAAATGAGAAGCAAGCATAAAATCCTTGAAGCAAGAGATTGTTTGCTGTTATTAGGGAAACAGCTAGGAGGCCAATGTGGCTAGAGTAGAATAATGAGGAATAGGGAAATAGACTGAAACAATAGTGTGAGGTCAGAAGCATACAGAGCAGGACAAATACTGTAAAAAAAAGCCTTATAAACCATGACACATGCATAACAGCATGATAATATGGTTGCAAATAAACTATAAATTAATAAAAAATATTACAATTATCAATTTTTTAAATATCTTCACTCTTTCCCTTCCCGTTATTTTTCTCTACCAATGAACATGCTCATATCTTTTCCAAGTATAACAATAATACCCCTTCTGCTCTTTTACACTCTTAAAACTTCTGCCCTAAGCCTGTTCGCTCCATCACCACCAAACTCTCAAGACAGTGTATTTTAAATTTATTGCCTATTTCATCAACCACACCTTCCTAAATCCTTTCCAATCTGCCTTTAGTGTCTATCACTGTGAAAACGTACTCTTGGAAACACTTTTGATTTTTCCTACCAGTTACATAACTCCCTGTTCCATGTCTAACAGCCATATGATTTATATAGATACAAACTGTTCATTGTTGCTGGCATAGAGGTCCTTTCTACCTTTATTGGTGCCACTTTGATCCAAATCCCCATGAATTCTCTTCTAGACTACCTCATTGTGTTCTTTATGCTTCTTTATTCACCTCAATTAGTGTATTTCATATCTCAAAGATCACTTAAACATCCCAGAGCATACTTCTGAGTTATGTTCTATTTTCTTTTAATTTCTTTTCTGCGTTATATAAGCATAACACATAACAAAGAAGAAAATAAATAATCTACAGTATGACCACTGCTAAAAGAAATTCACTTCCAGTTCTCCTTCATAGGAATGTAAAACTTCTCTGAGTTACAATTGCAGCATAAATATAATTTTGTATTCATTTTTTTCAATTACTATCTCTGAAGAACTTTTGAATATTGCTATATGACCTCCATAATTATCCAATTTAATGGTTACATAATGATCGATTGATTTTATATTCTGCAATTTCCTAAAGTGTTCTGCTACTGTTAGATGTGTAGGTCACTAAATTATTCTCTTTCCCAACTAAATTAAGAGCAAACTCCTTAGCCTACCATCAGAATAGATTCAATATATCTTTCCAGCATTCTTTGCATCTGTTTCCATATTTGTACTTTGTTTCTGTCAAATCACACCATTTTTCCAGTCTCTCATATCACTTTCTTGTCTCAAAATTTTATTCACACTATTTCCTTTACATGAAATGTCCCTGCTTATCATCTCTCTTTCTTGGAAACTTATACGAATTAATAGTTCAATCCAAGTACTACCTATTGCATGAAGATTTACTGATCCACTTAACTATGCAATATCTCTCTCCGTTCTCTAGCATTTGCTTTAGAAAACTTATTTTATGGCAGTTTTTCATCCCTGTCTTATATTTCACTCAGTTATGTACTTGCATTTGTTGCATCTATAAAGTTGAAAGAAGTCCATTGTCTACTTCTGAACAGTCTTAGTATGTAAAGTAATTAATTGAACAAACAATTGATAACACTTACTAATTTCTAGACATTAAACACTTTACAAGTATCAACAAATTTAAGATATGGATACTGTGAAATACATGCTTTTCTAATATATTATTCATAAATAAAGAAAAAAAGGCCTAGGAAATTTCAGTAACTTGCCCAAGTAACAAAACTATAAAGTAACAAAACTATAAAGTAACAGAACTTGGATTTGAACCTAGGAAGTCAGAATCCATGAGGAAATTGGGCATTTAGTGCTACAATCCTTTATAATGGAGACTTCACAGTGCTTAGGGCATTTTACTGCTAATCAGAAGGTTGGCAGTTCAAACCTACCTGCCTCTCTACAAAAGGAAGATGAGGCAATCTACTTCCATAAAAATTTACCACCTAGGAAACCCAACGGGGATCACTATCAGTTGGAATTGATTCAATGACATTGGGTTTATAAGGGAGACTTGAGTTTAATCCCAGCCAATGAACCTCATACTGAACATCAACCATCTGTCAGTGGTGGTTTAGGCAGAGCTATGATTCTGAACAGGTTTCAGCAGAGCTTCCAGATTAAGACAGACTGGGAAGAAAGGCTTAGTGATCTTCTTCCAAAAATCAGTCTTTGAAAACCCTATGGATCACAATTGTCCAATCCACAGATGATCAAAGGGGGTGGTGCAGAGCCAGGAAGTGTTTCATTCTATCGTGTATGGGTTCCTCATGAGTTAGAGGCCAATTTGATAGCAGCTAACAACAAGCAAATTAGAACATTTTACAATGATTAATATAATAACATAGGGAATGAGTTCCATTTCCTCTAGTGGAAGATGCTTTGTAGCAGTATAAACTTCCTTCTACGAACAACCAGAAAAGTTGAGTGAAATCTTTTTCAAAACTTGTTTAAAGGAATCATAAAGCTATTAAGATAGTAAAGTTTGTAGAGTTAAAGTTCCAGAGCTAAAGAACACACAGAGAGGTGAGCTTGACATTTATTGGTGTCTAAGGCATTTGACTGCTAACCAGAAGGCTGGAGGTTCAATCCCACCCTCCACTCGTCAGAAGGAAGGTAGGACAATCTACTTCCATAGTGAGACCACCCTCAAACCCAAAGAGGGGTTGCTATGAGTTGGATCTGACTTGACGGTAGTGAGTTTGGTTCTTTTGGTTTTACTGATATTCAGGTAGAAGTGAAAAGGCAAAGACTGTAAATATATATATATACCTAAGTACATCCTATTCAAATAAGTGAAAACCAATGACAAAGAGAAAATCTGTCAGCTAGAAAAAATATGACATATTACATTCAGGAAAACAGTTCAGCAGAAACTATGGAGGCAAGAGAACCAAAAACCAAACTCACTGCTCTTGTGTCATATCTGACTCATAGCGACCTTTCCTTGGGTTTCTGAGGTGGTATCACCACAGAAGCAGGTTGCCCAAACTTCCTTCCAAGGACTGGCAAGAAGACTGTGGAAAAATATGTTTAAAATGCTGAAATTAAAAACAAAAAAAATATTATATAAGAAGACAAGCAAAGGTAAATGTATAGAGACCAAAGTTTATAACTCTGTTACCAGAGGCAGGATGGAGGGGGAAGGAAAAGGGACTTAACAGTGATAGAAAAATTGCATTGTTTAAGAGTAAGCCTACAAAACCAATTATTATAATTGCTGTCAATAAGTTGTACATCTATAAAAAGTTGAATTGTTAAAAGTTGTGTAATAGATATACTTACAACAATGACAAAAAGAATAGCTGTTAAGGATCCTTATGTATAATCAAACACCTCATGGGATTTGTTTCCTTGATTTGGAGGTTTAAATTCATGGGTTCATTGGACACCCCAGTTAGTTGGCCTAATAATATGTCTAATGCTTCTGCTCTACTTCCTAGTTCTTTGCATTGCATAGTGCCTGGGATCTTAAAAGTTTGCAAGCAGCCATCCAAGATACAATTGATTTCTATTCACTCAGAGCAACAAAGGAAGGAGAGTCTGCAATAGAAGGAGAACATCGAATGTGTGGCTAATTTCCTCCATGAACAACTACCTCCTTTGCCATGAGACCAGAAGAACTGGATGTTGCCTGGCTACCATTACCAAAAAGTGTCAAAGATTCTATAGAAGAAATGTGATCAAAAGGGAGAAAATGCCTAACAGTATTTCAAATTCTCATGGACTCCACACTTTCTGGAGCCATGCAGGGTGGATGAACTCATAAAACTATTGCCCTGAGATAATCTTGAAACTTCAGTCCCCAAATATCCCCTGACGTCTTCTTAAAACTAATAATAATAATAAAAACTCACTGCCATTGAGTTGATTTCAACTCATAGCAACCCCTTCTTGAGTTTCTGAGGTGGTATCACTATGGAACTAGATTGCCCAACCTTCCTTCTGAGGAGTGGCAGGTGGGATTGAACTGCCAGCCTTCTGGTTAGCAGTCAAATGCCTCAGATACTACGCTACCAGAGTAGTAAATAATGATTGTCCTGAACTTTGTGCTCTTTCCAGATCTATCTATATGGGATCAAATTGACAACAGTAATATGAAAAGTTGGATAGGAAACTTAGTTGCCAGTGAGTTTATG
>NW_006922211.1:1025032-1026760 GCF_000298275.1 Orycteropus afer afer
CAGTACATGAACACAGAACCTCAAAAAAATTCAATCTGGATTCAGAAGAACATGGAACAAGGGATATCATTGCTGATATCAGATGGATCTTGGCTCAAAGCAAAGAATACCAGAAAGATGTTTGTATTTTATTGACAAAGGCACGTGACTGTGTGGATCATAACAAATGATGGACAACATTTCAAAGAATAGGAATTCCAGAACACTTGGTTGTACTCATGCAAGAAACTGTACATGGACAAAAAGGCCATCAATTGAACAGAACAAGGAGATACTGTGTGGTTTAAAATGTGGAAAGGTGTGAGTCGGGGTTTTATCTTTTCACCATACTTATTGAATCTATATGCTGAGCAAATAATCCAAGAAGTTGGACTATATAAAGAAGAATGTGGCATCAAGATTGGCAGAAGATTCATTAGCAACCTGTGATATACAGATGGCATACCTTGTTTGCTAAAAGTGGATTAGAACCACTTACTGATGAAGGCCAAGGACTACAGCCTTCAATTTTGGTTACACCCCAACCTAAAGAAAACAAAAATCCTCACAACTGGACCCATAAGCAACATCCGGATAAATGGAGAAAAGTTTGAAGTTGTCAAGGATTTCATTTTATTTGGATCCACACTCTAATTAAGAAGTCAAAGGACATTTTCTTTCATTGGGCAAATCTGCTGCCAAGGACCTCTTTAAAATGTTTTTTTTAAAAAACTATGATGTCATCTTGACAACGAAGATACGCCTAAACCAAACCACGGTATTTTTAGTCACTTCCCATGCATGTGAAATCTGGGCAATAAATGAGGAAAACTGAAGAACTGATGCATTTGAATTATGGTGTTGGCAGAGAATATTGAGTATATCATGGGCTGCCAGAAGAATGCACAAATCCGTCTTGGGAGAAGTACAACCAGAATGCTCCTAAGAAGCAGGGATGGTGAGACTTCAACTCTTGTACTTTGGACCTGTTTTCAGGATGACATCATGCTTGGTAAAGTGTCAGTAAAAAAGAGAAAGACCTTCAGTGAGGTGGATTGACGTAGTAGTGGCTGCAACCGTGGGCTCAAACATAGCAACGATTGTGAGGATGGCACATGATCACCAGTGGTTCGTTGTTTGTACATAATACATAGTGTGAGTTAGAACCAACTTCACAGAACGACATAGATATTTTTTAGATAAAACAAACCTAGGACATTCTTTGCCCAACTGATGCTACAGGAAATGCTAATGGAAGTTCTTCAATCTGGAGGGAAATGATATGAGAGGGAAACTCTCCTCTTCCAAAAATAATAAAAACATCAGAAACAGTTAAATATCTAGGTAGGTATAAAAGCCTACATATTCTTGTTAATATCCCCAGTAGGGGAATCTCCTTTAGCTTAATTTTCTGAATAAGAAGGTATGTGGAACTGAGCTGGCTCTGACACACAGTGACCGATATGATTATTTTTATGTTATATAAATTATTTAAAACCATTTATGTTTTTTTTGTATGTTTGGAAGTATGTCTAGGAGGTAGAGAAGGATTCTGTAACCAGTGAATTGTTCTTAGTAAGCTTATTTGAAACATTTGGTTATTAGATTTCAACTACTTTTCTTCAGCCAACTTTATGTGTGGAAATTTTAAGTGTCTCTCCAGTCTGCAGTGTAGTGCCTAAGGCACTTGACTGCTAACCAGAAGGCTGGTCGTTCAAACCCACCAGCCACTCCTCGGAAGGAAGGTTG
>NW_006922211.1:1027105-1027745 GCF_000298275.1 Orycteropus afer afer
GAAGGTTGGGCAATCTACTTCCGTAGTGATACTGCCTCGGAAACCCAAGGAGGAGTCACTATGAGTTGGGTCCAACTCGACAGCACATAACAACAACTCCAGTTTGTGGTGGTTTTCAGAATCCTACATACTATCACATATACCAGTACATATTGGTGAGGGGAATGCACATTGAAATCTAGTGGGGAAAAAAAAGCTCAAATAATTTGTTCAAACATATATTCAAAACTTTTAAATGTTATATGATACATTCAGAATGATGGACAATTGCATATGTTCTGTTAACAATATAATTAGATGACTCTCTCTGGCCTAAAATACAGATCCAACAACTTCAGTTACTTGCATGAGGATATTTCTTTGAATGAGCATAAATGATGTGTAAGCGATCATCGACACTTATCCTTACAGCATCTTTATTCATGAAGCAATCTGCAGAAAATTCATTGACCTTGATTCAAATCTAAGTAATTATATCATTGCAATGAAATATAATGTAAAAGTCCTGAAATACTACATGATAATCAGACAGTAATTTATTACAATTTTTTTTTTTTTATGATTTGGGTGAAAATTTACAGAGCAAATTCACTTTCCATACAGCAGTTCACATACACTTTGTCTCATGACATTGACCACA
>NW_006922211.1:1028555-1031385 GCF_000298275.1 Orycteropus afer afer
AAAGAAAGTCTTCATTTTCTCAGCCATTGTTTTAAATACTTAGGGAAGAAAGTAAAACTCCAATACCATTACCTAACACTATTCAAAGGCTTTTCCATTGTTTTTTCATGTCAATGACTAATGAACAAAATTCACTCCATTAGCTCTGTTCTCCTAGCCTCCTGGTCAGGTCAGAGAGCAGAGTTCTTACAATCCAGGGAAAAGACACCTTAGAAAGCTTTGTGAGGAGAAATTATGCTTCACTCTCACATTTCTTAGGAAACTACACTTCCACAGTCATCCACTAGTTTTTTGTGGATCACTTACAATTTTCAATGGGCTATGGGCTGTATAAAAAATATACACATGATCTCAAGGAGATGGTATATATATTTGTGGATTAGTCCTTTAATGGGAACACTGTGACACAGTATTTGATATATTTCTGAGAATAGGTCACATCTTTTAGAATCATTCCCTAAAAGACTCATACTACTTGAAGAAGCCAGAGCCTCCTAGTCCAACTCACTAATCAGTGGTTTTGCATACCTTGTACGTCTTTGCCAAGTGGTTATTTTACCTCTGCATGAACATGTCAAGATTCATCTCATTCCATTTTTGAACCTTTGATTACTATCAAATGCTCCCCATATTGATCTGAACTCTGTCTTTATGTAGTTTTTCTTCATTGACTCAGATTGTAGCCTTAGGTAGAACAGAACACTGCTAATTCCTCTTCCATATTACAGCCTTCTGAATATGTGAATAAACCCCCAGTTCATTCAATTATCCGAGGTTGTCTTCAATCCTGGGTGCTCTTGTATGAACACATAATGGTTTGTCTTCTCTTCAAGAACAGAACCTAGAATTGAATAGAGTTCTCCACATGTGACCTCACCAAGACAGAGTAGAATGAGTGCATGGCATTACTCATTCTAAAGTTTTTATTCTGTGGATGAACTTTTCTATCACATTGGTTTTCTGACACCTGTATACCTCTATTGATTCATACCAAGTTGACTAATACTGATAAATCTCGTTTGCATTTGGGGAGGGGCAGGTGCATCCATTTCTGCTTTTTTCCCCCAGTTCTATTGCATAATGGGTAAGGCATTCGACTGCTAACCAGAAGGTTGGTGATTCAAACCTATTAGCTGCTCCATGGGAGGAAGATGAGGCAATCTATTTCCATAAAGATTTGTTGTTGTTATTGCTGTTATTTGCCATCGAGTCGGCCCCGACTCCTAGCGACCCCTCCTTGGGTTTCCGAGGCAGTTATCACTACGGAAGTAGGATTGCCCAACCTTCCTTCTGAGGAGTGGCTGGTGGGTTTGAACTGCCAGCCTCCTGGTTAGCAGTCAAGTGCCTTTAGGCACTATGCTACCAGAGCTCCATAAAGATTTACAGCCTTGGAAATCCAACGGGAGTTGCTACGAGTCAGAATTGACTTGGTGGCAATGGGTTTATACTGGTGAAGTTGTATTTTGTTTTGGTTTATAATCTCAAGCATAAAACTTTTTCTCCAGTAAACATCAATCTCTTAGAATTTGCCTCTCATTGGTTTGCTCCTAATTCTGTCATTTAACATATTATTTACACTTCTCAGTTTTGTTCTAGTCCCCATTTTCTTCAACAACTACTGCTATCCATATCTAATCTAGTGACAAAATGACATTATATAACAAAATCCTTCTGTGCTCCAGCTCATGGTTCTAACTACAAAATGGCTATGAGTCAGAACAGACTAGACAGCACCTAACAACAACAATGGTTATAAGTCAGAAAACAATGGATTTGACTTTGTCAATTAACACCAAACACCAGGCTACAGATAAACATATAAACATCAGAGAGGACCAGATAGGGGTCAGTGAACAGGAGTATGTTCTAGACCAAGGATAGATTCAGCTGAGGCTAATCTTGCACAGACACCAGTGATACAAAATACCTGCAATCCTTACAGAAACAAAAGAAGACAGACACAGAGCAACTCTTCACAAACACCTAGACACTATGGAAGAGAGGGCCAACTGATCTACCATCTCAGGACGGACACCAGACTCAATGCGCACAACAAAATACATAAAAGCCTTGTTCCGCATCCAACATTGGTGAGTAGCGACTGGGGTCTTAAAAGCTTTCAAGTGGCTAAGATGCAGCTAATGGTCTCCTAGCATCAGAAGTGAAGAAGAGTGGGGAAAAAAAAAAGGTCATTTGGAAGCAATCAGTCATAGGAAATAATGTCCCTCAAGACCAGAAGAACTAGATGGTGCCCAGCAACCAATGCCAACCACTCAGGAAAGGATCAAATCTGGAGATCCTGGATAGAGTGGGGGTGGAGGAAATTGTGGAACAAAATCTAAAAACTCAGTAATGACCAGAATTACTGTTCGGATGGAGTCTGGTGAGACCCTCAATACTGTGTCCTTGGAATACATTCTGCACCTGGAATAAAACTCACCCCCAGGGGCTGGCTCTTAGCCCAATAGTTAACAACATGTACATGCAGACCACTCAACCCAGGGGGACACACACGTATACTCTATGGAAATACATCCCTTGGAGCAATAGCCCACCAGGCACCAGAGGGACAACATTCACATGGAGGTAATACAGGACAGACAGGAGTGCATAACTATGAGGGGCACAGGGGAAGGGCTACTGGGCAGGGAGGGGAGGAGACTAGGTTAGGGTTGGACATGGTAAATGGGAAGTGAAACTAAATGTGCATGTAATGTTGAATGTAAAACAAACTCTTAAAATTAAAGAAAATAAATCTAGCTAAATGATTATGGACATAATTTTTGTCTTATTTTGAATTAATAATAATATGACCTATCCTGTTTTCTCC
>NW_006922211.1:1031965-1037706 GCF_000298275.1 Orycteropus afer afer
CCTTTCTTAGCTCCTATTTGTACCTTCAGTATCTTACAAAATGCACATTTAATATATGCGAGAGACAGTATTAGGTCAAAGTTTAAAAATTTAAAACCACTGAGGTAATATTTTTGCAGATTATACATAATTTTAAATATGAGACTATCATAAAGTGCCATCAATTTCATATATATGTATGTGAATGTGTGTGTATGTATATTTGTATATATGTAGATTTCTCATTTGAGAGGTGGTCAACCAGTGGTTACCTACAAGGAATCCAGTCCTTTCCCCACACAAACTTTGCAGAATCATTCAAGAAGGAACTGAGAGAGAACAGAACTGCTGTGGCTAACTGTGGCACTTAGTGGAGACACTGGCTGAGCATACTTTGGAGCAAGCAAAGCACAGAGAGCGAGGGGCAGCTCAGTAAGAGCACAGCAAGAAGAGTAAAAGAGAACAGGCATTGCAGGCTTAGGACGGACAGGTGCAGCAGATAGCTGTGGTAAGAGAAAAACAGCAGTGTTTCACTGCGGAGCACTGACTGCAGTCCACTGGAAAGAAAAGTTACACACAAATACATGGCAGTGCAAGAGTGCACAAGAAAGAAAGAATGCTTTCATAAAGATTTACAGCAAAGGCTAATGACATAATGTGTATCAGGTTAATAACACAATGTGGCACTGATAAAATTGCGGGAGAAGCCTATAAGCCCCTGAAACACACATACAAACATGTGAAGAGGAGAGAATAGGAGACAGAAGATGAGCTAAAAATACAATGATCCTTACCCCGTCATCTTCTGTTAAAGAACTGATTCCCACAGTGGTCAGGGAAAACTCCCACATGCATATTTATAATGAGTTGAAATGGCAAACTTACCTACTTAGTAAATCTGTTTACAACCTATCCATGGAACTCTTAAATTAATCTCAATTCTGTTTTCATTTGCAATTTCAATTAAGAAGCCTTGATTGGGGATTGTGTAGAATATAAATACCTAAATTTAGACTGACTGTAGGGACCATCTGGTCACTAGGCAGACTATCTCTCATTGAACCACCTGTACTCCTGCAGACTAAGGAGAGGAGAGAAGAAAGGTTTACATATTTATCTCATTCTTAGAATATGATTATAGATCATAAGTATTAAAATATTTTCTCTTCCACATCCCCTTAAATGTTGGTAGCCTTCCTCAAGATTTCGTGCATACTCCACAATTCTTCTCGGTCTACCACTTTCCTGTGTTCCCTCTGAAACATCAGATAGACATTTCAATGATAACATATCACCACTGACTGTCCCACTAACATCTAAAACTCAAGTGCCCAAAGAACAAATTCATCAAATTCTCCCACATCTCCCTTAAATTACTCCTTTGTGTTCTGTATGTCAGTCAGTTGAAAACTTTACCATTCACTCTGTTCCCCAAGCTCCAGATCTCAATACCATTCCTAACTTCACTTCTTGCTTTATCCTACAACCCATAAGTCAAACTTTTGTGTAGATTTTACCTCCCAAATATCTCTCAAGAGCATTTCCTCCTCTCCATAACTGTTATTACTATCGTAATCCATGTCTTCATCATCGCTTGCTATTACAAAACCTCAAACTGAAATTCCTGCCATTTGACTACCCCATTTTAATACGTTCTCTCTACTACTATCAAAGTTCCATTTAAAATATAATCATATTATTCCCTTGCATGAAATACTTCAATGGAGCCAAATTCCCTAAACATAACATACAAAGGCCTTTGTAGTTTTAACCACTACTAGTTTAACCTTTCAAGTCTTAAATCCTATGATTTTTCTACAGGCATTCCATGGTTTTAGAATAAGAGGTAATTCTCATAATACACCATGTTCTTTCATATGTACCTTTCTTGTCTACTTGTTAAATTCATACTCATCCTTCAAGAATTGGATCAATGGCATGCTTTCTGTGAAGTCTTCCAAATTGAAACCCCTTCCCATTCCTGACATAATTATTCTTTCCTTCCCTAATAGTTGTATAACATAACATACATACCAGTGGAATGCATAAAATTGCTCACAAAAGGGGATTCCATTATATAAAAAGTGCTTCCAATAATACAACTGAAAAAAAAAAAACCTACCACCATTAAATTTATCCCAACTCATAGCCCCATTGGGCTTTCAAGGATGTAAATCTTTACAGAAGTAGATTGTTTCATTTTCTTCCTGCAGAGCAGCTGGTGGGTTTGAACTGCTGACCTTCTGGTTAGCAGACAAATGCCTTGTCCACTATGCCATCAGAGCTCCTTTCCAATAATAAAGCAAATACATCTTTGTCGACTTTCATGATACAGTAATTAATATTTTCGTTGTAGGAAGAACACTCAGACTCCTTTTTATATCCTCTGTAACAGAACTGCTCAGCTTCTATTTCCCATACACCTAGTCAATAATTTCTTATAGACCCCACTGAATGGCAGCTAGGCAGCTCCATGCTTCATAAGAGTTTGGGTTGCTGACCACAGAGCAACTCTCAGCTACATAAAATGGCTGACAGGAACAGAAATATTCAACTTCTCTCTCACTGTCACTGAAGACCAGAATAATTTAACTGTCCTTAATGGGTCCTTTTTAAGCACATTTTGCTTTACCAGTGAGGGACCTTAAAAGCTGTTCTTTAAAAGGAGGTGTTAGCTATAGTGCATATAGAAGGGGTTAAGATAAACAGAGGGCTGGGTTCTAGATGGGCATCTTTCCAATTTAACCATGTGTTAAAGTGAGAACTCTGCTCAGTGCACATGCACCTCACACACAAGATGTGATCATTATAGAAGCAGAAATCCAAAATGGTGGTCTACCAAACCAATCATAGCTAATGTTCATTTAATACAATTAGTACTAATAATATTTCATTAAAAGAAAAAATACGGGCACATACTGAACAGTAGAAGCTGGAAATCTGCCTCATATGTGTCCATCATTGTTTTGTGCATGATGAAGGAAACAAAATAAATGTAATATGAGATTCCCTACCCTCAAGAAATCAACAGTCGCATTGGACGGATTATATTCATGTAAAACAGAGAACTATAAAAGAGTGAATATAAAAAAAAATGCAAAGTGATGGTGGAAATTACAATAATTTTATTGGGAAGGTTTCTTGGAAAAGATAAGATTTGAGCAAACAGGAAAATACCATCTATGTGCAATTGAAAACAATCAGAAAATGGTGATACAACCTATGTAAAACCCTTATTATTATATGACACCTAGTACTGTTCTCGCAAATAAGCTAGGCACACATACAAGAAACAAAATTACCTTACCATTATTATCTGATTGTTAGCCTAGTCTTACAGGTCAAATAAAGTTGGGTTCCTACCATGAATATGTATGTCAGTCAACAGTACACCATATGTCTGCACCTCATTTTCTGAATCTGGACTCATGATTCTACTCCAGTGCTGACCCTAGCCTAACCATCAGAGTTGATTGGTTTTCCCAGAAGGGAATCAGTAAACTACACAGGGAGCAGAGCTGTGTCCTTAAGCCACACTATGAATACTTGATCCTGCTAACCCCCTGTATCCTTATATCACACACTAGTTAATGCCTAGATCTCAGAAATGGACCTAAATTGGGAAATAAATACAAGCCTGCACTAGTATACAAGTTAATTTTTCCAGAAGCATAACACTAACACATTCTCTGGTAGCATGGTGCCTAAGGCACTTGACTGTTAATCCAGAAGGCTGACAGTTCAAACCCACCAGTCACTTCTCAGAAGGAAGGTTGGGCAATCTACTTCCGTAGTGATATCGCCTCAGAAACGCAAGGAGGAGTCGCTATGAGTCTGTCCAACTCGACGGCACACCACCACCACCACCACCACCAAGAGGAGGACACTAAGACCAATTATGTGAGGGAGGATATGGATGATCCATGATAGTGAGAAGATTCCCTCAGAAATTTTTATTGTTACTACAGCAGCAAGAGTTATATAAACAGATCCCCAGATTCTTCTAACCAAGTTCGATCAAATTGTTCCATCAAGAAAGCACTAGATAGATCTCCTAGATTTGATGACTTATATAAAGCTGCCCTATAAACTAATGGTCCATTATATAGCCACCATTTGTATGTCAGTTTATTGCACTGTGGTGGCTTGTATGTTGTGGTGATGCTGAAAGTTATGCCACTGGTGTTTCAAACACTATCAGGGTCACAGATGGTGGACAGGTTTCAGCAGAGTTTCCAGACTAAGACAGACTGGGAAGAATGATGGGGTCATCCACTTCTGAAAATATTGGTCACTGAAAACGTTATGAATAGCAGTGAAATACCATCTGATATATTATTATAAAACATTGTCTGATATAATGCCAGAAGATGAGCCTCTCAGGTTGGAAGGCACTCAAAATACCACTGGGGAAGAGCTATTTCCTCAAAGTAGAGTCCACCTTAAATGACGTGGATGGAGTAAGGCTTTTGGGACCTTCAGTTGCTAATGGAGTGGGACTCAAAATGAGAAGAAGTAGCTGCAAATATTCATTGATAATTAGAGCATAGAATGTACAAAGTATGAATCTATGAATATTGCAGATGTCAGAAATGAAATGGAATGCATAATGATCAGTATCCTAGGCAATAGTGAGCTGAAATGAACTGGTATGGGACATTTTGAATCAGACAATTATATGGTCTAATATGATGGGAATGACAAATTGAAGAGGAATGGCATTGCATTAATCATCAAAAAGAATTTTTCAAGATCTGTCCTGAAGTACAGTACTGTCAGTGATAGCATAATCTCCATCTGCCTACAAGGAAGAACAGCTAATACTACTATTGTATAAATTTATGCACCAATCACTAAAGCCAAAGTTGAAAGAAATTGAAGATTTTTTTTTTTTACCAACTTATCCAGGCTGAAATTAACCAAACATGCAATCAAGATGTATTGATAATTACTGGGGATTGGAATGCAAAACCTAGAAACAAAGAAGAAGCATCAGTAGTTGAAAAACATGGCTTTGGTGAAAGAAATGACACCAGAGATAGCATGATAGAATTTTGCAAGGCCAATGACTTATTCATTGCAAATATCTTTTTTCAACAACATAAACGGTGACTATACACGTGGACCCTGGCAGGTAGAATACACAGAAATCAAATAGACTACATCTGTGGAATGATGGATCTTGTACAATGGACAAGTTCAATAACATCAGTCAGAAGAAGACAAGGTGCTGACTGTGGAGCAGACCATCAATTGATCATATTCAAGTTTAAGTTGAAACTGTAGAAAATGAAAACAAGTCCACAACAGCCAAAATACAATCTTAACTATATCCCACCTGAATTTAGAGATCATCTGAAGAATAGATTTGAGACATTGAATACCAATGACCAACGACCAGATGAGTTGTGAGATGACAGAAACTTCATATATGAATTATGCAAAAGGTCATGAAAAAGACAAGAAAGGAAGAAAAGACCAAAATGGATGTCAAAAGAGACTCTGTAACTTGCTGTTGAAAGAAGAGTAGCTAAAGCGAATGGAAGAAATGATGACATAAACCAACTGAACACAAGACTTCAAAGGACAGCTTGAGAAGACAAAGTAAAATATTATAATGAAATGTACAAAGACCTGGAATCAGAAACCTGAAAGGGAAGAACACACTCAGCATTTCTCAAGCTAAAAGAATTGAAGAAACAATTCAAGCCTTTAGTTGCAATATTAAAGGATTTTGTGGGCAAAATATTGAATGATAAAAT
>NW_006922211.1:1041531-1045671 GCF_000298275.1 Orycteropus afer afer
GCTTCTTTGGGCGTCCCTGAGTTTCCCCTCCTCACCTAATCCCTTCAGCTGATTGCTCTTCTCTTTGGCTTCCTGGGTTTTATCCCCTTTCTCCTGCTCTTCCAGCCTGCTACTCTGGGTGTCCCTGAGTTGTCTCTCCTCACCTGTAACCCTGGGGCTGACTGCTCTTCTATTCGGGTTCAAGGCTTTTATCCCCTTTCTCCTGCTCTTCTGGCCTGCTACTGTGGGCATCCCTGCGTTGTCTCTCCTCACCTGTAACCCTGTGGCTGACTGTTCCTCTGTCTGGCTTCCTGGCTTTTAATCCCCTTTCTTCTGCTCTTCCGGCCTGCATGTTTTGTTGACTATGCAAAGAAATTTGTCTGTGTGGATCATAACAAAATATGGATAACACTGGAGATAATGGAAATTCCAGAACACTTAATTGTGTCCATGTGGAATCTGTACATAGACCATGAGGCAGTTGTTTGAACAGAACACGGGAATAGTGCATGGTTTAAAATCAGGAAATGCATGTGTCAGGGTTGTATCCTTTCATCATACTTATTCAATTTTGTATGCTGAGCAAATAATCCTAGAATCTGCACAATATGGAAAAAAATATGCCATCAGGATTAAAGAAAGAATCATTAACAATTTATCATATGCAGATGACACAACCTTGCTTGCTGAAAGTGAAGAAGACTTGAATCATTTACTGATGAAGATCAAAGCCTACCATCTTCAGTATGGCTTACACCTCAACATAAAGAAAAAATTCCTTGCAACTAGACCAATAAGCAACATCATAATAAATGGAGAAAAGATTGAAATTGTCAGGGATTTCATTTTACTTGGATCCACCCACAATCAACACCCATGGAAGCTGCAGTCAAGAAATCAGATGACATATTGCACTGGGCAAATGTGCTGCAAAAGACCTCTTTAAAGTGTTAAATAACAAAAATGTCACTTTGAAGATGAAGGTACATCTGACCCAAGCCATGATGTTTTCAACAGCCTCAAAGGCATGTGAAAGCTGGACAAAGAATAAGGAAGACAAAAGAGTTGATGCATTTGAATTGTGGTGTTGGTGAAAATAGTGTCAGAAGAACTAAGAAATCTGTCATGGAGGAAGTGCAGCTGGAATGCTCCTTGGAAGTGAGAATGGCCAGACTTTGTCTCACTTACTTTGGTCATGTTCTCAGAAGGGACCAGTCCCTGGAGAAAGATATCATGCTTGGTAAAGTAGAGGGTCAGTGGATTTAAAGAGTGACTGCAATGATGGTCTCAAACACATTATGAGAACAGCATAGGACAGGGACTGTTTCATTCTGTTGTACATAGAGTTTCTGTGAGTCAGAGCTAACATGATGGCACCTAACAACTATCTGTGTCTTAGGACCCCTGATGGCTCAGTGGCTAAAGTGTTCAGCTACTAATCAAAAGGTCAGTGGGTTGATCCCACTAGCTGTTCCACAGGAGAAGGATGTGGCAGTCTGCTTCCGTAAAGATCCACGGCATTGGAAACCCTATGGGGGCAGTTCTATGCTCTCCTCCAGGGTTGCTATGAATTGGAATTGACTTGGTCACAGTAGGTTTGTTTCTTCTTCTTTTTTTTTTTTCTTGAAAAAAAAAATCTGTGTCTTGACCTAATAATCATTCATAAATATCTTCTCATATCAACAGAAGACAAGTGGGCACACAATAGATTTTGAATTCTCCACATTATTTTTTGTAATTGTTTTGAAATTTAAAAAATATATTTTGAATCTCTTCATGAGCCCTATACATATGGATTTCTGCAGTTGCTTTTCTGGGATGATTCACCAGTCATATTTCTCATTAGACTCATCATGATTTCTAAGGGCTCTTGTATTTAAAGAAAAACAGCAGTTTCATTCTAGAGGAAAAAATATTTTGCAGTAATAAAGAGTTTATGAAAGGACAATGGAAATTACTACCTTATGTAGAAAATAACACTAGAACACTAATTTTGACATGTTTACAATAGAATCTTCTTTTACATTTTTTTTTCTTTTAATGGACTTGGGCTCAACATTTCCCAACCAGGTAGTGAAGAACTTTCTTTCTTTGATTTATTGTGCTGTGGGTGACAGCTTTCAAATGATTGACAATCATCTGAATTCTGATTTCAAAGCCTGGTTAAAGGTCATCTAACAGCTTCCTGGTGCCTTCAATAACATCTATGTGTATGATTTTCCTGAGATTGGGAAGAAAAAGAAAATGTGACAGTATATTCTTAAAATGGGGATTCTTTAAAAGCTACTCAGCTGCAAGAACAAAAAATCAGCCTTCAGCTGCAAAATGAAAATAATTGTTACAACAAAAGCAGCATATCTGGTGGGTTACATACAATATGAATTACAATTAAACACCATTGTACTACATGCTAATTAACCATGCCTACACAGACACAGCATTTGGGTTTCCTAAGGCATGCACGCAGGTGAAAAAAAAATCACCTGGTCTCTTTTTGAAAATGAATGTGCGTGCCAATTACATCACAACAAACGTTTTGTTGACTATGATGGAGCACATTATTTAGCAAAGCCTGAATAACCAGATAACATAAAGGGAGATATGTTTTAGTAAATTGGATTTCTAGCATGGATTTGGTCAAAATTTCAGTCAACTCCACTAACTCTAGGACACAGAAATATATTAAAAGAAAATGCAACTGTTGTAATGAAAACCTTTCTGAGTTAATCTTTTTCATATGATTTTTGTGTACATGTAGATTAATTGCAACCATTTACTAATCACCCAACAGGGGCCATCAGTGGCCAGAGAAGTTTAGTGTACCTGGACCCTCTCTCCTCTGGGGCCAGGGTTTCAAAATGTCTAAATATCTAATGAGTACAATGCAATACACATACATATATACATATATTAAATATATACCTCCAATGCCTGCATAGCCATAGCCTCTACTACAGTGCTTGGCACTGTATATACTTTTTACAAAAAAAAATCCTGACACATTTCATCTGATCTTTTGCCTTTGACCTGTCTGAGTTTGCCTTGACAACAATTACACTCCCTGATTAAACTGTTACCTACTTCAGGTCAGAGACTGAGTCCTATTCATCGTTGTAGCTTCAGTGCTTAATTAAGTACCTGGCACAGCCTCAGTGCTTAATTAAGTACCTGGCACATAATAAGGAACCAAAGAGTGGATGGATAGAAGATAGGATGCTTCATTTTTTACTCATCTCCACATATTTGATCCCAGTTTAGTAATCTGACTCCAAAACCCTAATTTTTATTTGGTTTAATGATTTGGTATGAGCTTCTTAATCTCTGTTTCTTTCTAAATTCTAATTAATTTAGCTATAGTGACTCACTAATGTGGGCCAAGTTCCTTTGCTTAAAATTGGTAGATGAGAACAAAAGAAAGACAAAACAGAAATAATTGTCCTCACTATAGCAATGTGCAATTTGACATTAAAATAATTTAAAACTAAACCAACAGAGACAGGGATAAACTGTGTCTTAATTATTTTCAGCAGGCAGGGTTTCATTTTAAGAACTGGGGGAAAAAAGTATAATATTAGTTGATAAAACTTAGTAGAACAGATAAAGGACAATCTATATAAAATATTTTTTACACCAAAGCCAATTAGGTAAGTTGGGAAGAGGGAGTAAGTTAATTATCAAGATAAGTTTTCCTGAGCAGAGAAAGTGTATATATAGTTGTATTTTCTGTTTAAAGTTACATGACTGGAATTTCTCTTTATGTTATTTTACATGGTTAAATACCAGTATGGCCATAGATCCAATATATAATATAATTTTTAAGGTAGCATTTTTGTAAAATGTTGGAAGGTAGGAAAAAAGCATAAAAATTTGTCAACAACAAAAAGAAGAAAGAAAACAGAGAAAAGGAAGACAATGACTTATAGGGAAAGTAGCAAGCAGAGTGCCTACTGTTTGCCTACTTCTTCCACCACCCTCAATTCCAGTCACCAGTAAAGAAATCTTAGAAAGTTTAATTAAAAACTACTCTGAAAGCTGGAGAATACAATAGCATATTTCTTTGTTGACCAAGAAATTTTGCTTTGCAAGAATTACATTCCATGAAGTACTAGATGGTGCCCAGCTACCACTGTCATCCACTTGGAAGGGATGTAAGAGTTCCTG
>NW_006922211.1:1046147-1059008 GCF_000298275.1 Orycteropus afer afer
AAAAAAAAAAAAGAATTACATTCCCATCAATAAAGGCCTTAGAAATTCTGGAACAATTAGGGAACATTTGCAAAAGACACAACAGTTCACCAATAGTGTTGCATTAATTTGGATTACTAAACCTGAGAAACAGAAGGAAATTTTAATTATCCCAAATTTGATAGCATAAAAACTGATTAGAAAGGTAGTAAATTATTAATAAAGTCTTCAAATATGATAATTATAACATCTTACATTTGCTTAGTATTTCTCTCTTAAATTGTATACAAAATATTTCCTTTGATTCTCATAAGGCTAAAAAATAGAGATTATTGTTTCCTTTTGATAAATAAACAAAGAGAAAGGATTACTCAGGTTTCTTACTTTCAATAGTTTCCTCTTATGTAGTAGTTTAAGCTTAAGTTTAAGTAAACTCTTAATCTCTACCAAGTAAGAACTGAGAGTTTGAGCTATTTGAAAGTCACCAAGAGTATATCATGAAGACAATGTCAGGTAGTCAAGTTGGATTTTTATTTTATTTCAAAAGAATTCTACTTTCTTCCAAGTTCCCAATGCATCAGTCAAGAACAATCTCTCCAAAGCAAGGACAGAGAGCTCTTGCCTGGTTGTCATTGTCAGGTGCCTTGGAATCAGTTCAGACTCATAGTGACCCTACATACAACAGAACTAAACATGAATCAGTCCTGGTTAATCCCCATAATTGTTGCTGTTTGAGCCTATAGTCACAGCCACTGTGTTAATCCATCTCACTGAGGGTCTTCCTCTTTTTCACTGACAGTCTATTGTACCAAGCATGATGCCCTTCTCCAGGTCCCTCCTGACAACATCACCAAAGTGTGAGAGAAGTCTTGCTATCTTCTCTTTTAAGGAGCGTTCTGGCTGTACTTTTTCCAAGACAGATTTGTTCATTCTTCTAGTAGTCCATGGTATATTCAATATTCTTCACCAACACCATAATTCAAACGCATCAATTCTTCTTTGGTCTTCCATATTCATTGTGCAGCTTTCATATGCATATGAGGAAATTTAAAATGCTCTTATGTGGGTCAGGCACACCTTAATCCTCAAGGTGACATCTTTGCTTTTTAACATTTTTAAATAGGTCTTTTGCAGAAGACATGCCCAATGCAATACATTGTTTGATTTCTTGACTGCTGCTTGATGGGCAGTGACTTTGGCTCCAAAGGAAATGAAATCCCTGACAACTTCAATCATTTCTCCATTTATCATGATGCTGCTTATTGGCACAGTTGTGAGGATTTTTGTTTTCTTTATGTTGAGTTGTAATCCATACTGAAAGTTGAAGTCTTTGATCTTCATCAGTAAGTGCTTCAAGTCCTCTTTGCTTTCACCAAGCAAGGCTGTGTCACCTATATATCAAAGGTTGTTAATGAGTCTTTAATCCTGATGCCACATTCTTCTTCACATTCTCCAGCTTCTAGGATTATTTGCTCAGCATAAAGATTTAATAAGTATGGTGAAAGGATGTAACCCTGATGCACACCCTTCTTGATTTTAAACCACACAGTGTCCTCTTTTTCTCTTTAAACAACTTCCTTCCATTCCATAATAAATGCCCAGGGAAGTAGCAGTCAAGCAATCAATGTATTACACTGGGCAAATCTGCTGTAAGAGACCTCTTTAAAGTACTGAAGAGCAGAGATGTCTCTTTGAAGACTGAGGTGTGCCTAACCTAAGCTATGCTGTTTTCAATTCCCTCGTATGCATGTGAGAGCTGGACAATGAATAGGGAAGACCGAAGAAGAGTTGATGCTTTTGAGTTGTGGTGCTGGCAAAGAATGCTGAAAGTACCATGGACTGCCAGAAGAACTAACAAATCTGTCCTGGAAGAAGTGCGCCAGAATGCTCCTTGGAAGGGAGAATGGTCTCACCTACTTCAGTCATGTTGTAAGAAGAGACCATTCCCTGGAGAAGGATATCGTGCTTGGTAAAGTGGAAAGTAAATGAAAGAGGGGAAGGCCCTCAACAAGATGGATTGACACAGTGACTACAATGATAGGCTCAGGTATAGCCGGGATCATGGAGTTGGCACAGGACTGGACAGTGTTTTGTTCTGCTGTGCATAGGGTCGCTATGAGTCGGAAATGACTTGATGGCACCTAACACCAGCAACAACATGATGTTAGGCTAGTGGCTTACCTCTCTCTGTTGCAGTTTCTTCATCTTTAAATCGTGGATGTAGGAATTGACAAGTAAAATTAGCTAATTAATACATTAAATAGGAAGATTTCTTGTGGAGGTGAAGTGATTAAAGGAGATATTCCAGTTTGGGTGAGTGTGATCCTTTTAGGATGATGCTATCGGAGAAGAGGAGGTACTGCTTTCATGATCCCAACCCACTGACGTCGAGTCAGATCTGACTCATAGCAACCCCTCCTTGGGTTTCCCAGGCAGTATTACTATGGAAGTAGATTGTCCAACCTTCCTTCTGAGGAGTGGCTGGTTGGTTTGAACCGCCAGCCTTCTGGCTAGCAGTCAAGTGCCTTAGGCACTATGCTACCAGAGCTCCTCTTTCATGATCAGGCGAAGGAATTTGCACTTACTGAGCAATTACTCTGTGTCAGGATGTATGCTGGACTGAAGAGATAGATAATTCACTTAGATTATATACATATGATCTCAGTGAATCTTCAGTTTGAAGAATCAATCCCCTTAGAACATATAAAGAAATTAATATGTTTCTCTCTTTCTGTCTTTCTCTCAACGTGATTTTAGATTACAAAGCAGTCTAAAATATTACTAAGCACCACACTGTTTTCTTGTAATTAAGGAAATAACTAACCAAAACTTATAACACTTCTTTCTGCATATAACCCATATCAGTAGACCTGGTTAACGTACCATTGTAAAACCAAACCCACTGCCTTTTTGTTGATTCCAACTCTTAGCTACCCTCAGTGGGTTTCCAAGGAAATAAGTCTTTACGGAAGTAGATTGCCTCGTCTTCCTTCCACAGAGTAGCTGGTGGTTTTGAACTGCCAACCTTCTGGTTAGCAGTCAAATGCCTTAGGCATTGTGCCACCAGAGCTCCTTTAACATACCACCAGCATTGCTAAATTTCACTTCTGTGTAATTCTTCTTCTTCTTTTTTATTTTTTCAGTCACCTTAATTAACAAATACCAAACCCACTGCTACTGAGTTGATTCTGACTCATAGTGACCCTATAGGACATAGTAGAACTGCCCCATAGTTTCCAAGGCTATAAATCTTTGTGGAAGTAGACTGCTACATCTTTCTTCCATGAAGCGGTTGGTGAGTTCCACTGATCTTTCAGTTAATAGCCAAGCGCTTAAGCACTGTGCCACCTAATTAATGAATAATTCCCCTAAAATGTTTTTCAGGTCAGCCAATTCTCTCATAATTTTATAGATGAGGGAACAAAAACAATGAGATTTCCTTAATGTCATAGCTGAGTCACAAACTCCTCAATATGATGCACTTTGAGGATATTGACTTTTTAAAGTCCTTCCAGGACATCTTCACTCAGCTCAGTAGCTCAGTGTCATGATTCCTGAAGTGTGACTTCAGGAAGTAGAAGTGGTGGCAACATGGATCCACGAAACTCAAGCTCAGACACTGTTGTCAGGGCTGTAGGACTTTTATCTTGGAATTAGTGCTTGGTAGCGGTGGCATTATGGTAAAACCATCTAGCAAGGTATATAATAATAATAATAATAAAATCAAACTCACTGCCGTGGAGTTGATTGCAACTCACAGCGACCCTTCCTTGGGTTTCTGAGGTGGTATCTCTATGGAACTAGATTGCCTATTCTTCTTTCCGAGGAGTGGCTGGTGGGTTTGAACCATCAGCCTTCTGGTTAGCAGTCAAATGCCTTAGGCACTACTCCACCAGAGTGCTCATATATAATAGAATGAACATTTAAGTCTTTCCATGATTTTACAATATTTGCAAACAGCCCTCACATCATCAGTACCCCCAATTTCTCCAACAACCAGAAATAGAATAAGTGTATATAAAAACAGGTGGCAGAATTTCTCAGAGTTTATATTTGGCTTTAGTTATACACCCCACCCCCCCCACACACACACACACTCACTCACACTTATATATATTGCTCTGTGGCAAAACAAATTAAAGAGTCACTTAAGTTTAACAATTTATGTACATAATTGCTATCCTATTTCTGACAGTTAGGATTTTCCAGGCCTGGTTAAACATGATGTTATGTTGCTATGTTATATCAACATGTATATGGATTGAGTAGCACAAGAATCATGTTTGAAAAAGATACTCAGGAGCAAAACTGTTAAACTTAATGATCAGGTTTTACTTTCTGGCTTCATATTTAAGAGAAAGATGTAGATCAAGAGAAAGTTTCATATCAGAAATTTCATTTTTCATTTACAAAGACCAATTTTTTCAGGTTTGTGTACTAAACAAACCCTAAATGAAACTCCTTGCTAGTTTTCTGTCCCAGTTAATGATCACAGAAAATCAGAATAGTGCAATATTCTCCATGATCAAAGAAAAAATATTCATTCCAGGAAAAATGACTTCAAGTATTTTTAGGAGATTTTCAACAAGATCTGTAAACTTAAAGAAAAATGCATAATTTCAGTTAAGAAAAAAAAATGAAAATGCATTGGAAATCATAGCCTTTCCTCCCATCATTTTGATTATTTCAAGTTTTATTTATATCCTTTTAATGAAATAATTTCAAATACCAGCAGGGCCACCAGTGGTGGAGAGATGTCAGGAGAGCTTCCAGACTAAGACAGACCAAGAAAAACCCTGGTGATCTGCTTCTGAAAATTAGCCAAAGAAGACTTTATGCATAACAACAGAATATTGTCTGACTCGCTTCCTTTGGACACATCATCAGAAGGGATCAGTCACTAGAATAGGGCATCATATTCGGTGAAGTACAGGGCCAATGTGGTGTGGGAGACCCTCAGTGAGATAGATTGGCACAGTAACCACGGTGATTAACTTGAACATGCTGGCAATGTGAGGATGAGGCATACCCAAACAATATGGTGTTCTGTTGTATATACATGGTTCCCATGAGTCACACTTCACCCAATGGCAGCTAAAAACAACCAGAAAATCAGATATACTTGGCATGTTAGAATCAAAAGCAAGGATGTATTAGTTTGTTTTTTTCAAGGTGTAAAAATCAAAGGCATAGAAATGTTATATCAGGTGATAAGGGTTTACAGACAGAAGGTTGAGCAATCCTACTTCCGTAGTGATACTGCCTCGGAAACCCAAGGAGGGGTCGCTATGAGTCGGGGCTGACTCGATGGCAAATAACAACAACAACAACATAAAGCTACATACAGATATAAGGAAACACAAGAAATAGTATAAACAACAATCTAATTGTTGGTCTTATGGAGACTTGAAACAGCATTCAGGATACACAGCTCTCCTTACTCTTTCTGCTTCTGCTGGATTTTACCATATATTTCATATTCAGTCCCCCCATAGGTGAGACCCTGTAGAGGTCAACAGGTAAATATCTAATATAGAATGTTTCTAATGAACAGAGTTGTCTTATCCTGGTAACTTACAGAATGCTAGCTATCATCAATCCCTCATCCAATTAGATGTGACCATGGTGGCCGAGTCACATGAACATAAGCAACAAGTAGTGGCTGATTTTTACAAAATGTAACTGAAGTAAATATTTTCATTTGAAGAGTGGATCTGTAAGCTTTCTTGATACTATAGCTTCCTCTTCAAAGTCTATGATTTCTATCTCAGGTTATTTGGCCAGTCCATCTTCTCTCCATTCTCTTCTCTTGTTTTTTTTTTTTTTTTTCTAGTTGGCCCTCAAATGACGACTTACAAAACTTCTAAAATCCTTTATGCTACACAGATCACCTTGAAATAGAATGATATTGTTGACTGAATAAGCATAATAAAGTGCTTGTTCAGTGAAAGAGACGATTGCTTCCTGTATGAGCATATCACAACCATCAGTGAACTAAAACATGTTTCACAATGTAGTGAGGCATCAATAATTACTCCAAAGTGCATCCATATCATTGAAATTACTAAAAGCTGACTATTAGCAACCACTGCAAAGGACAATTTTCATCTTTTATGACAGTTACTGTTTGTTGTTGTTGTTAAGTGCCGTCAAGTCATCTCCGACTCATAGTGACCCCATGCACAGCAGAACAAAACATTGCCCAATCCCAGGCCAGTTACTATTTACCAAGAAAATAATGTCAATCCTAAACATATTTTACATCTTAATAGAAAATGCTTCTTTCAATGACCGCATTGTTACAGCACTGATTTGAGGTGCCTACCAATAGAAGTGAAATATGTGAGCATTAATTAAACTCCCTAAGGCACTTGACTGCTAACCAGAAGGCTGGCGGTTCAAACCCACAGCCACTCCTCAGAAGGAAGGATGGGAAATCTACTTCCATAGTGATAGCACCTCAGAAACCCCAGGAGGGATGGCAATGGGTTGAGTCCGACTCAAAGGCACATAACAACAACCCCCCCCCCAAAAAAAAAAACAAAACATTTCCATCCAGTCAATTCCCATTCATTAATTAGGAGACTGATAGAAATGGAAAGTAGCAATATATAAAACTCATGAATTTAATACTTTGAGATGGTGTTTTAAAGCTTTATGCCTGCTATAATAACCCAACAGTTATTTCTAATCTCTTTCACTTCAGGGAAAATTATATGGTGACTTCCTGATTGAAAGCAGGAAAAAAATTAACTGCTTTGAAAGCAAAAAGCAGTATGAGATTGAAAAATTAGGAAATGTGCTTTGTGGGGTGAGATAAGTAATCTGGAGTTTTCACCTTCCTATAATCTTGCTACTTTATTGCAATTCAGAGTCTACCTAATCCAGAAACAAAACAGAGGCAGCATTCACTTTTTACTGGTTATACACTCCAAATACTTTTTACACATGCATATAACGCACTTGACTGCTAACCAGAAGGCTGGCGGTTCAAACCCACCAGCCACTCCTTGGAAGGAAGATGGGGCAATCTACTTCCGTAGTGATACTGTCTTGGAAACCCAAGGAGGGGTTGCTATGAGTCAGGTCCGACTCGATGGCACATAACAACAACAACAACAACCTAGTAATACAGTTCTACTCACTATATTGAAACTGCTCCTCTAAAGGAAAGATGTGTCTAATGAAAAGTAAGTGCTGTAGACCCAGTAAGATAAAGGAAGCTATACAAACGTATTTTCTTCTCTCTTTTCTCTCATCTTCATCTGTATGTGTGTTGAACTTTTTTTCTCCGTTTAGTTGATTCGATAACGAACAAGAACATCAAAAAGGAGCAGAATCTCACTCAAACACAAAGTAAAAAACAAATTGCTTTCTTTCTTCAGATAGAGTGCATAAACTAGTGCTATGTCCTTACCTCCTTCTTTTGCGTTGTTAGGTGCCACCAAGTTTTCTCCTACTCATAACAACCTATGTATAGCATAAATAAACGTTGCCTGGTCCTGTGTGACAATGTTTGAGCACTTCTTTCCTATTCCCCAGAACAGAGATGCACATATCCCTCTCTAAGGCTAAATATGTAGAATGGATGAGCCCCTGAAACTATTGCCTTGTGATAATCTTTAAACCTTAAACCAAAAATATCCCTGGAAGTCTTCTTAAAACCAAACAATGGTCTAGCTTACCTGATTAAAAAATATCTGCTTTAAGCATTATGTTGTTTTGAGAACTATCTATCTATCTGGGATTAAAGTGACAACAGCAACTCAAAAGATTAGATAGGAACCCTAGGGGGCAGTGAATTTATGTCAGTGGATTAGGGGAAAACAAGCAGAAAAGGAGAGGGAGAGTGGTTGTACAACCTGAAGAATGTAATCAATGTCACTGAATTGTACACATAGAAACGGTTGAATTGGTACATGTTTTGCTATGTATATTCTCAATAGCAACAACAAAATAAAAAAGAATGAAGTGCAAATGCTACTAATACACGAAAACATATGGAAGATTCTCAAAAGCATTATGCTGAGTGAAAGAAGCCTTACAAACAAAAGAAGTATGAAATGTATACTTTCATTTATGTGAAGTTCCAGAAAAAGCAAGCAAACCTACTGTGGACCAAAAATCAGAGCAGGATTGCTCTCAAGAGGATAAGGGCAAGATCAGACTGAGAACTGGAACCAAAATCAGTCCCAGGGATCACCTTTCAGCCAAACAATAGACAGGCCTATAAAGTGAACACTAACAGCAAGGAGGAATGTACTCTTCAGAACAATCAACCATATAAGAATAAAGGAGCAACAGTTGTCCAAAAACAACGCTTGGAAGGCAGGAAGGAGAAGGAAAGAAGGACAAATTCAAATGGGAAACTCAGGGAAGAAGTGGGAAGAGTGATTGGGGTGATTGCAACCAATATCATGAAACAAAATGTGTATAAATTTTTGAATGGAAAACTAATTTACTCTGTAAACTTTCACTCAAACCACAATAAAAAGTTAAAGAAAAAGAAGGGTAGATTGGAAAGAAGCAAGAGGAATATTTTGAGGGCCATCTTGACAATGGTTTGAGGTACACACTTGTATGCATTTTCCAATGCATAGTATAGAATGGCACACTTTTCTTATAAATACCAAAAACGATTTAAATCTAGTTAGTGATATACAGATAGAAGTGTTTAAGGGAATGTATATGGAGGTCAGCATCTTACCTTTAAATTCTTCAAAATATAAACCAGATTATGGATATATGGAAGGATAGATGGGGGATGGATACATAGTAAAATCTAAGGTAGTAAAATATAAATGGTGAATCCAGGCAATGCAAATATTAGTGTTCACTCTACAAATGCTTCAACATTTTTATAAGCTTGACCTTTTTTATATTACAATGTTGAAATATTAAAGTAAAAAATGAACCTTCAACTTTATTTTGGACATATGTTTGCAACAATTAATCATGGATATAAACAGAATTATTAGTTTATCTTTTGGAGTAGGATCATTTTATAGTGATCTTTTTTCTCTTAAAAAAAACCTCCTTCATTTGAAGAAATGGTGAGCTAGGATAAGCTTCATAAGCTATATAACAACATAAAGTATCATATGCTTTGTTGTGCCAGCTGCACTATATTTTTTTTTTCACTGTGTGAATTGGGTCCTCTCTTTATTGTTGTGGAAAACCAAATTATTCTTTTAGGAATATGACCAGTTTCTTACTGCCACACCTCCCCGAACTTAGTACCAATCAAAAAGTGAACTGGATTCTTGCTGCTGCTTTCCTTGATAAGTTTCCATTGACACCATCCATGTGATTTTGAACGAGAGTACCTCATCTCCTTAGATGGCTAGTTTTCTCCCATTGTCTTTCTTTCTAGTTAGTAGCATACACATTTATGTGTGATCAGAAACACACACATAGATACACATAAAACACATACATCCATCTATGTGACCCCATCCATGACAAGAACATGCTGTTGCTGTTATTAGGTGCCATACAGTCGGTTCTGACACAGAGTGACCTTATGTACAACAGAACAAAACACTGCCTTGTCCTGTGCCATCCTCCCAATCTTTGTCATGCTTATGCCCATCTCTGCAGCCACTGGATCAATCCACCTTTTTGAAGGACTTCCCCTTTTTCACTGACTCTCTAATTTACCAAGAATGATATACTTCTACAGTGACCGTTCCTCTCTGCCAACATGGCCAAAGCACGTGAGACAAAGTTTGGCCATCCTTGCTTCTAAGGAGCATTCTGACTGTACTTCTTCCAAGACAGATTTGTTCATTCTTCTAGCAGTCCATGGAATTTTCAATATTCTTCATCCAACATCAAAATTCAAATGCATTGATTTTTCTTCAGTCTTCCTTATTCACTGTCCACCTTTCAAACGCACATTCGGCTACTGAAAATACCATGGTTTGAGTCAAGCACACTTTAGTCTACAAAATGACATCTTTGCTCTTTAACAGTATAAAGAGGTCTTGTGCAGCAGATTTGCCCAATGCAATATGTCATCTGCTTTCTTGACTGCTGCTTCCATGCATGTTGATTACAGATTGAAGTAAAATGAAATCCCTGACAACTTAATCTTTTCTCCATTTATTATGATGTTGCTTATTGGTCCAGTTGTGAGGAATTTTGTTTTCTTTATGTTGAGGTGTAATCCATACTGAAGGTAGTAGTCTTTGATCTTTATCAGTAAGTGCATCAAGATTTCTTCACTTTCAGCAGGCAAGGTTGTGTGATCTGCATATCGGAGATTATTAATGAGTCTTCCTCCAATCCTGATGCCACATTCTTTTTCATATAGTCCAGATTATTGGATTATTTGATTAGCATACATATTGAATAAGTATGGTGAAAGGATACAACCCTGATGCACACCTTGCCTGTTTTAAACCAAACAGTATCCCCTTTTTCTCTTCTAATGAATGCCTCTTGGTTTATGTACAGTTTCCATATGAGCACAATTAAGTGTTCTTGAATTCCTGTTCTTCACACTATTATCGATAATTTAATATCCACTTAATATCCCATTCAAATCTTCAGTCTTCCTTATTCACTGTCCACCTTTCAAACGCACATTCAGCTATTGAAAATACCATGGCTTGAGTATTTTTTATCCATAATTTGTTATGATCCATCTAGCTGAATGCCTTTGCATAGTCAATAAAATACAGGTAAACTTCTTTCTGGTATTCTTTGTATTCAGCCAAGATCCATCCCACATCAACAATGATATCTCTCATTCCACATCCTCTTCTGAATCTGGTTTGATTTTCTGACTGTTCCCTATCAATATACTGCTGCAACAATTTTTAAATTATCTTCACTAAAATTATATTTGTGTGTTATATTAATGATATTGTTCCACAGTTTCCACATTCTGTTGGACCACTTTTCTTTGGAATGGACACAAATATGTGTCTCTTCCAGTCAGTTGGCTAGGTAGCTGTCTTCTAAATTGCATGGCATGGATGAGTGAATGCCTCCAGTGCTGCATCCGTTTGTTGAAACACCTCAATGGGTATTCTATCAATTCCTGGAGCCTTGTTTTTCACCCATTCCTTCAGTGTAGCTTGGACTTCTTCCTTCAATGCCATCAGTTCTTGATCATATACTACCTCCTGAAATGGTAGCAACAGACATGGTCGGCCACTTTCAAATGCAACATAGCACTGTAATTGAGAACATGAGCTCAAGCTTCCACATTACAGTAAGATGAAGTACTAGTCACCAAATTTGCCCTGTTGTCCAGAGCAAGTAAAAATAAGAGAACAAATATGAGCCAATAGTTTTCAGAGATTGACAATCAGATAAAGAAAGACAAACACGCACTAAGAGATGGGAAAAACAATATAAGATTCAGCCTTACCCCAAATCACTGCCTGGAAAGAGTTTGCAGATCACAACACAGGAAAGGAAACCCAAAGAAGGGCCCAGGCATTTCTCTGAGTTGAGGACATAAGATAGGAATTTAACTAGGAAAAGGGAGCACGAGTTTGCAACAGGGAGAAAGCTCCAAAGATCTGCAGAGGGTCAGCCTTGAGTCTTCATCTGAGTACTAGTTGGGGCATGCATGTAACAAAATTGCCCAAGACAAGGAAAAGAACCACCTGAAGGGATCATAAAGAACTATCTCTGAAGGTCAAACTTGGACAGATGTAGCTTGTTTTCACACTAGTCAAAGTGGCTAACTTAGTAGCTTTTCCCCAGTGCACTGTGGAAAGTACTCAAAAGAATATCAACCTAGTAGTAGGGAAAATTAGTTCTAGATTAAAGCCTCAGGAAAAGTGCTTATAATTTTTCCAATTCTGAATCAATTGATCTGTGATGTTATTTAAAAGATTTTATATTCTATGGGCATTTGTTTGGTGGCTTAATTGAATATCTTTCACTTTTTGCAAAATACCATTTTTGTTCTTTTCCAAGCAAATTTCTATAACTGAAGTACTTTATTTCCACCAGAACCAACCTCATGGCACCTAACAGCAACAACACAAATGTTAATATAGTTTTTATACAAAACTCCAAGTTGTTATATAACTGGCCAAAGCCACAAGTTCAGAATCTATTAAAAATAATTTATACACTTTTATTGTACATTTAATTCCAATTCCAAACAACTAATTTCACTTATTTCTTTCTGATTGTAAAAAAGTAACTTCTTATTAATTCTACTATGTTTCAGCTGAAAATGTCACTTAATATTGTGCACTTTATTTATTTTTTTAAAACAATAGTTTTTTCATTTTGCTCCATTATAGCAAATTGTGAAACTTGCAGTACAGTTTCTTCTTTATTGTTCTTGTTGTAGTAGTAGAGTCTACATCTCCACTCAGTTCTGATTCTGCATCAGTATTATGCCTTTGCTTAAAATTTCACATTTAAAAGCAAAGTATCCAAATTCAGTGCCATTGAGGATTCCAACTCATATGGACCACCATTGGGTTTCCAAGTCTGTAAATCTTTACAGAAGTAGACTGCCTCATCTTCCTCCTATGAAGCAGCTAGTGGGTTTGAACCACTGATCTTCTGGTTAGCATCCAAATAAACGCCTTACTCACTACACCACCAGAGCTCCTTAAATTTCACATTTATCCACACTAATTTTTTAAACTGGGAGCATCTGGTGGTGTAGCGCCTAAGGCACTTGACTGCTAACCAGAAACCTGGCAGTTCAAAATCACCATCCACTCCTCAGAAGGAAGCAGCAAGTAAGATCTTACTGAAGATAATTCAGAAACGTTTGCAGCAGTATATTGACAGAAACTTCCAGAGGTTCAAGCCGGATTCAGAAGAGGATGTGGAAAAAGGGATATCATAGCTGTTGTCAGATGGATCTTGGCTCAAGGCAAAGAATACCAGAAAGATGTT
>NW_006922211.1:1059989-1064001 GCF_000298275.1 Orycteropus afer afer
GATTGTGGGGCTGGCGCGGGATCGGGCAGTGTTTCGTTCTGCTGTGCATGGGGTCGCTATGAGTCGGAAACAACTCGACAGCACTTAACAACAACAACATAGATTCCCTTCTGAATGATTGACAGTAGTAGCCAGGCACCATCTTGTTCTGGTCTCATAGTAGTCATATAGGCTGAGGATCGCATGGTGTGCCAGTCCCTTGGACTAATTGTTTTCATGCATCTTTGGTTTCTTCATTCTTCTTTGCTCTGGATGAGGAGAGAATCATAGTTGCATTCAGATTGCTGCTTGCAAGCTTTTAAGATCCAAGTCCCTACCCACCAAAGTAGAATGTGGAACAATATTTTTGTGTAGTACATTATGCCAATTGAGCTTAATGTCCTCTGTGACTATGGTTCCGAGCCCACAGGTCTGACTACTCGTTCCCTCTGGGTAGCTGGCTGTGACCAAGTAATGACCATAACCTTGCCCCTTGTCAGCTCTACTATATACCTGGAAACTCTTCTACAAATACATTTTTAGAAACAGATTATAGCCTTGGAAACCTTATGGGGGCATTTCGACTCTTTCCTATTGGGTCACGATAAGTTGAAATCAACAGCAGAGGGTTATAAGATACTGGCATTCAAATATCTCAAAGATATATTAAATGGAATGCAAATCCCAGAATACTGCAAATAATGTAATCAAACATTGTAAAGTAGATAATTTACAAATGATCCATGCATATATAAAAGTCTAGATAAAAACTGAAAGAATACCCACAAACTGTTATTAGTTGTTATCTTTGGGAATATTGGTAGGAGTTAAACATCAATAAAAGAAGAATTTTTCACAGCTATGTATTGTTTGAACAAAGAGAAAGGTTTCATGTTCTACCCACATAAAAAATGCAAAATGCTAAAAGTATTCCCATTCATATCAGAAGGAACTCAGTAAATAATCACTAAGGATGATGGTGAGGAAGAAATAATTTAAAAAGAAATTTTCTGCATCCACTTTATAAATTTTACCAAAAACCAAACTTACTGCCGTCAGGTTGGTTCTGACTCATTGTGACCCCTCCTTGTGTTTCCAAGGTGGTATCTCTATGGAAGTAGATTGCCCGGTCTTCCTTCCGAGGAGTGGTTGGTGGGTTTGAACTGCCAGCCTTCTGATTAGCAGTCAAATGCCGTAGGCACTATGCCACTAGAGCTCCCTTATAAATATTAGTCATTATAATTTTAAAGTAGTAATAATAATGGCCAAAACTTTTATCATCTACCAATATTTTCAATAGTGCCTAATTCATTAGACTGCTAACCAGAAGGCTGGCGGTTCAAACCCACCAGCCACTCCTTGGAAGGAAAGTTGTGCAATCGACTTCCATAGTGATACCACGTCAGAAACCCAAGGAGGGGTTCTGTAAGTCGGATCCGACTCAATGGCAGTAAGTTTGGTTTTTGGTTTATACGGTGGGCAAGGCAGGTATTATTGTGTACAGAGTATAACTGAGAACTAGCTCAGTCAACTCAAAGTCGACAGTCAACAGAAGATCTAGGAAAAGAACCCAAGTCAATGACCTTCAAAGCCAGGATCTTTCAAGTAGGCCTGCTGTTCCTTTCAAAACACATGTAGAAAAGAAAGAAAATAACTTTAATATAAAGTTTAGTGCAATAAATGCTATTAAATGTTTCCTTGAACTAATACTTCTTTAATATTAAATATCTATATTGTTTATAAAAGATACTTTTGACAGCAGAATCATTTATGATATTTATCAAGCAATTGGGTGGATCTATTATGTATCTTTAAAATTTTTATGTACTTTTTCAATGAGTGTTGATACCTAAGTTTTCAATACATAGCAGTGAATGTCAAACTGAGCATTTTTTGAAGGCTATTTGTTTTGTGGCGAGCGATTTAACCAAATTCAAAAGACAAGATTCTTATTTTCTCAATATTTGCAGTTCCAGGTTAGTAGTAAAATTTTTGAACAGAATGACAATGAAAACAATTCATTGTTGAATAATAGTCCAATAAATTAACTGTTGTGTCACACACTGGAAATACGCACCTCAGTATTGTTTTTAATAATAGCTTTCACTTGTCTCCATACCTACCAAGCTTGTCTCTGATGAATAGAATTTTTTTGCAGTCACACTCCCGCACACACACACACATACACACACTCCAAAGCAGTTCACTCATTTCTTTTTCCATGCCTTATTTTGTACTTCTCCTTATCTGAAATAAAAGAGGCTCTGGTGCCTCAGTGCTGCCTTACGCATTTGACTGCTAACCAGAAGACTGGCGGTTCAAACCTACCAGCTGCTCCATGGAAAGAAGATGGGCCAATCTACTTCCGTAAAGATTTACCACTTTGGAAAATAAGTGGGGGTCACAATGAGTTGGAATCATCTCGATGGCAGTGAATTAGGCTTGGTTTTATCTGGAATGCTTTTCTTTCTCTTTTGCCCCAATTCCTATCCATATTTCTTTCATGGCTGTCTTCCTCCAAAAAGTCTGCCTTAACCCAGATTGTAGTAATCATACTTTGTGTCTGCTCATATACATGAAAAATTTACAAAAAGAAAAAAAAAAGCAATTGGACCCATAGAACAGCAAACAGAGAAGGAGTCTTTAGAGAAAAACTCGTCAGTGGCTTTAAAAATTGTATTAGCTGTACAAGCTTCCTTCAAATTCAATCTTTTCTCAATATCATCATGATCATCATTTCATCATTGTCATCATCATAAAAAAATACTCACTTCCATAGAATAAATTCCAACTCATAGTGACCCCCCATTGGGTTTCCAAGGCTGTAAAGCTTTATGGAAGTAGATTGCCCCATCTTCATAGCTAATGTGGCTAGAGAGATTATTATGTTTCAGGAATAAATATAATTGCTTCAGTTTTTAAACGGGTGCAACAACAGCTACAATGACATTGTGCTTCACTGTGGCAAAAGTATTGACATTATCATCTCTGCTTTTCAGATGAACAAACTGAGGTATATTGAGATTAAACAACTTCTCCAGGCAGTACACAACTAACAAGTGGCAGAGTCAGAATTTGAACTCAGACAGTCTGAATCTTTATGTTATATTGCCTCATACAATGATAGCTTCATGGATGAGAATCAGAATAAAGCCCATTCCCAGAAGCAGAGATTAACCACATCCCTGATTTCCCACTTATCTGTCATTTCTTTTTTTTTTTAACTTTCTATTGTGATTCGTGTGAAAGTTTACAGAGTAAACTGATTTTCCATTCAGCAATTCACTCGAATTCTGTTTAATGATATTGCTTGCAATTCTCACAATGCAAAAGCACTCCTCCCATTTCTCCCTATGGTTACCATTCCCCTATCCACAGGCAAACGCTGCCCACCTGATCTCCCATAGCTGACTGCACTAAGCACTGTGCACCCCCCTATTGTTATTGTTCACCTCATAGATATGTCTACTGTTTGACTAAAAGTTGAGTCCCTAAAGTGTGCTCAGTTCCGGGCTTGATGGGTGACTAAAGGCCACAGTCTCCAGGCCACCATCAGCATCTTTGGTTTTCTTCATTTTTCTTTGCTCTGGATGAGGAGAAATTTATCAGACCAGTAAGGCTGGTCGTTTTTATTATTTTGAGTTTTGTTCCACATTTTTCCCCCATTCAATCCAGGATCTCCTAATGTGATCCCTTTCAGAGTATTTGACAGTGGTAGCTAGGCATCATGTAGTTCTGGTCTCAGGGATGTGGAGCCTGAGGTTCACTTGGTCCGCGAGTCCTTTTGACTAATCTATGTAGGTCTCTTTTAGTTTCATGTAGTACTGCTTTGTAGTTTTCTTTGTATAAATATTTTGTGTCACTGTTGTTGTTTTTGTTGTTGTTATTTGCCGTCGAGTCGGACCTGACTCATAGCGACCCCTCCTTAGGTTGCCGAGGCAGTATCACTACGGAAGTAGATTGCCCAACCTTCCTTCCAAGGAGTGGCTGGTGGGTTTGAACCACCAGCCTTCTGGTTAGCAGTCAAGTGCCT
>NW_006922211.1:1064811-1065545 GCF_000298275.1 Orycteropus afer afer
CTACTTCCTTAGTGATAACTGCCTCGGAAACCCAAGGAGGGGTCGCTAGGAGTCGGGGCCGACTCGATGGCAAATAACAACAACAACAACAAGGGCTTTCAATAGAAGTTGAATAGAAGTGGTGATAGAGGGCCTCCTTGTTTGGTTACCATTCACAAGGGCAATGCTTTCAGTCTCTCTGTTGAGAATAATGTTGGCTGTTGGATTTACATATATGCTCTTAATTGTGTTGAGGAATTTCCCTTCTATTTATATTTCTTTCTATTTTGCTGAGACTTTTTATCAAGAATGGGGGTTGAATTTTATCAAATGCCTTCTTCTGCATCAATTGATACGATCATGTGCTTCTTTTCCTTTATTTTATTTTTGTGGTATATTGTTTTTCTAATGTTGAACCATCCTTCCATAACTGGTGTGAATCCCACTTGATTATCATCTATTATTTTTTTTGATATGTTGTTGGAGTCTGTGGGCTAGGATTTTGTTGAAGACTTTTGCATCTACACTCATGAGGGATATTGGTCTGTAGTTTTCTTTCTAACAGTGTCTTTGCCTGGTTTTGGTATCAGGTTTATGTTTGCTTCCTAAACTGAATTTGGGAGGATCCCATCCTTTTCTACATATTGGAAAAGGTTGAGTAGAATTGATGTCAGCTCCTCTCTGAATGTTTGGTAGAATTCTCTAGTTAAGCTGTCTGGTCCAGGAGTTTTTTTGTTAGTAGTTTTTTTTTTTTT
>NW_006922211.1:1065792-1067393 GCF_000298275.1 Orycteropus afer afer
TTTTTTTTTTTTTTATGATCTGCTCATTTTTTCCTTCTGTTATGGGTCTGTTCAAATTTTCTGCTTCAATCTGTGTTAGTTTAGATGAGTAGTGTGTTTCCAGAAATCTATCCATTTCTTCTAGGATTTCAAATTTGTTGAAGTGCACTTCTTCATAGTATTCTGTTATTATTCTTTTAATTTTGTCAGTTCCTGTTGTGATGTTATCTTTTTAATTTCTTATTCATGTGACTTACATCTTTTTCTTTTTGTCAGTTATATTTGCCAATGGTTTGCCAATTTTGTTAACCTTTTTGAAGAGCCAACTTCTAGTCTTTTTTATTCTATTGCTTTCCTGTTTCATTTATTTCTGCCCTGTTTATTATTTCCTTTCTTCTGGAGACTGTAGGCATCTTGGTTTCTCTCTTTCTAATTGTTGGGATTGTTCTGTTAAGGTACTCGTTTTCATTCTTTCTTCTTTTTGATGTGTACGTTTATTACTATAAATTGACCACTGAGTACTGCTTTTGTTGTGTGACAAAGATTTAGGTATGCTGTTTTCATTCTTGTTTGCTTTTAGGAATTTTTTTATTTCACATTTTATTTCTTCTATTACTCAGTAAGTTTTGAACAGAACGCTATTTAGATTTCATGTATTTTTATCTCCTGACCTTCCTATTATTAATTTTTAATTTTACAGTGTTGTGATTCAAGAAGATGGCTTGAATTATGCCTATGTTTTTAAATTTATTGAGGCTTACTTTGTGGTCAAATATATGGTGTAATCTAGAGATTGATCAATGTGCATGGGAAAATAACATGTATCTTCTTTTTGTTAGGTGGAGTGTTCTGTATATGAGTATGAGGTCAAGTTGGTTGATTATGTTGTGGAGATCTTCTGTATTTTTTTTAGTTTCTTTCTTGTTGTTCTGTCCTTAATCAAAAGTGGTGTGTTTAAAGCCTACTATTAATACTGTAGACCTGTTTCTATTTTTAATTCTACATATGCTTTATGTATCTTGCACTCTTTCATTGGGTGCATAGATATTTATCATAGTTATGTCCTCTAGTTGGATTGATCTTTTTATCATTATATAACTTCATTCTTTATGCCTTCTGGTGGTTTTGCCTTAAAGTCTATTTTATTAGAAATTAATATTGCCACTCCAGTTGTTTTTTGTTTGCCATTACCATGATATATTTTTTCCAACCTTTGATTTTTTATTTATTTTTATCTTTGTGTACCAGGTGAGTCTCTTATAGGCAGCATATTGATGGATCCCGTTTTTTATCTATTCTGCCAGCCTCTTTCTTGTGACTGGTACATTTAATTCATTCACTTTCACTATAATTAATGATAGGTATGAATTTCTATTGTCATTCCTCTGTGATTTTATCATGGTGTTGATTATTTTTTTAGTCTGAATATTTTTCTGTCCTGAGTTCATCTTGTTATCAGATTTTCTTTTCATTTTCTCCATTGTTGTTTATTTTGTGTTTACTGATCCCTTGTGTTTACTACATCATTTTAGATGACTCAAACTGAGAAGAAACAGATGTAAATATCCATTGATAATTGGATCATGGAATGTATGAAATATAAATCTAAGAAAACTGGAAGT
>NW_006922211.1:1067588-1081341 GCF_000298275.1 Orycteropus afer afer
TGAGGTGATTGAAAATGCCATGGCTTGGGTTAGGCACACCTTAGTCTTCAAGGAGACATCTTTGCTCTTCAGCACTTTAAAGAGGTCTTTTGCAGTAGATTTCCCCAGTGCAATAAGTCATCTGGTTTCTTGACTGCTGTTTCCATGGATGTTGATTGTGGACCCAAATAATAAGAAATCCTTAACAACTTCAATAGTTTCTCAATTTATTGTGATGCAGCTTATTCGTCTAGTTGTGAGGATTTTCGTTTTCTTTATGCTGAGGTATAATCCATACTGCAGACTGTAGTCTTTAATCTCCATCAGTAAGTACTTCAAGTCATCTTCACTTTCAGCATGTAAGGTTGTGTCGTCTGCATATCACAGGTTGTTAACGAGTCTTCCTCTAATCCTGATGCTGTATTCTTCTTCATATAGTCCAGCCTCTCAGATTATTTGCTCAGCATACAGACTGAGTAAGTGTGACAAAAGGATGCAACCTTGACACACACCTATCTTGATTTAAAATGATGCAGTTTTCTATAGTTCTGTTTGAATGACAGCCTCCCAGTCTATGTACAGGTTCCTCATGAGCACAATTAAGAGTTCTGGAATTCCCATTCTTTGCAATGTTATCCATAACTTATTATGCTCCACACAGTCAAATGTCTTTGCATAGTCAATAAAAGGTCAACATCTTTCTTTTATTCTCTACTTTCAACCCAGATTCATGGAGTAATATTATTTATCCAACTAATTACACTTGAATCTCATCAAGCCTTTGGGATAAGCATTGCTATTACCATCATTTTATGGAAAAGAAAACTGAGGCAGATAGGCAATATGACTGGACTAACATAGCACTGCTAGTTAAGCTGCATACCACGTATTCAAACCCATAATGTCTGTCCCTAGAAACCATGTACTTGGCAACTAAACTATATTACCTCTCAGAATTTGGTTGAGTTTCAGTGTGCACAGTTTCTTCCACAGAAAATGGCAAATACCTTCTATAAAAATTAAAATGTTTTCTCCTGTGTTAAATGGATTTTAGACTTCAACAACTGGATGGGGTTAATATTTTGTGGGCACAGAAGTCATCCCACGACCACAAAATTCATGGATGGCAACTTGCTCCCTTTTCCAGGAGCCTTCTACTGATGACCATATTTTAGTGAACTTGCCTTAACTACTTTCCCTTCCACAGTAAATAATTTATATGTAGCAGATACAGAGCTGTCACTATGTAAATGAAGCTTTCCCATTCCTGACATGGTGCATTAAAGTATTCTTTAAATGTTTTCAGAGACATCAGCCCAATGAAGCAATCATTGTATTATAGCAGTTACTTCACCTGATAGGTGTTACGGCTTTCAAATGGGAAGACATAATTTTTCAACACTTCAGTTATGACCAAACTCTTCCTTCCAAGTTAATTTGACTACATTATTCAAATAAGTAAATGCCTTTTAAAATTTATTAATTAACAAAAAAAAAAAAAACTAAAATATCATCCATGATTCACCAGTGCATGGCAATTCAAAACGCATTGTTCTGTGAAGAGAAGTGTCCTCAGTATGAATGCACTTAAGAAATATTGATATGTGTGCAGCAGCAGTCTTGGGCTGCTCCTAGAGATTCAGTACTCCATTTCTGGAACAATCTCACTTTGTAAATAGATGGACCAAATCATATTTCTATTGAGTGCCTGGATGTAAAAGACTTCCCTACTACAGAGATTCTCAAACCATGATCTATAGTAATGTAACATTCCACATAGTTGCTTTGGGACCCTTTGATAATAACATATTAAGCAAGATTCACTGCCGGGCTCACCTCAACACCATCCCTCCATCAATCTTTGCTTCAACTAGAGTAGTTTTCTATTTATCTTGTGATATATTGAGATTCCACATAAGAGTTCCTTTAAATCTAAAAAATAATATTTTGATAAAACAAAGTTTGGAAATGATCCTTGGAGATAGAAAAGGAAGTGTATTTCCCCTGATTTCAGTAAGATTTATTATCTGATAGTGATATAAGATGTACGCAGTACAAAGAAGTCTAGTATAAGTGTAAAGGGAGGAAAGAATAGTTTTGATTCCATCTAGACAAGGTAGCACAATTTGTGCCAGATATTTTATACCTATTATCACAGTTAATCTTTATTACAATCATGATAAAGGTCTTATCCATCATCCCCACTTTATGGAGCAGAAAACAGAGATTCAGAAAGTCTAAGGAACTTTCATAAAATCACATAATTAATAATTTGCAGAGAATGGGTCTAAACTCATATCAGTCTTTCCTAAAAGTGCACATTCTTTTGATGTTACAACAAGCAATATCTCTGACACATATCACTGTCATGATATTTCAGAAATAGATGGCATCATTCTTTATAGGGCATTATGGTCTAAAAAGGCTCACAAAATATGACTAGAACCCAAAGAATCATTTCTATGTATCTTGTGTAAAATGGACAATTAAAACACAGTGTGAGAAAGAAAAGAAAATAATCAAAGAAACCACAAAGTGGTCCAGGGGCACAGAGAAGGTACATAAAATTAAGGATTCAGGAAAAATGTGCTATGAATGAAAACCAGAAGTCACTAGATGAAGAATAGATGAGAGAGGAAAAAGGATAATTCAAGTGAAGAAATGTCATTCATGAAAGAGTAGAATTTGAAATATGAATCATCAGATAAATATGTTTTCTCCTTATGATTGGAGCAAAGGAAGCATTTTGAGGGAATGGCTGAAGATGAGACTTGAAAAGCACACATGCATTCATACATAAATACATTCACACAGTGACATATTCATTCAACAGAAGCTTAAAGGACATGTAGGTATTGGGGGAAAAAATGGGGAACAAAGCAAATGAGGATCCTGCCCTCAGGAAGCTCATATTTTAAAAGATTGAATCAGAAAAATAACATAACTGCATAACTGATTAACTAGATTAGTGCCATGGTGAGAGGTTTTTTTTTTTTTTTTTTTTTTTTTTTTTTTTTTTTTTTTTTGTTGTTTGTTTGTTTTTAAGGTGTTGTAATAGAGACTAGAAAGAGAACTGGCTTTAGATAAGATGATCAAGAACAAATGGTTCACAAATTATGGTACATTCACATGGTGGAATACTATGCTACATTAAAGAATAATGAAGAATATGTGAATCATCACACAAGGTGGATGAGTCTGGAGGACATTATGCTGAGTGAAATAAGTCAATCATAGAAGGGCAAATACTGTATGAGCCCATTGCTATAAAAAGTCAAGAAATGGTTTGCTTAGGGAAGGGAACTCACTATATTACTGGGGATGGGAAGGATGAGGAGGGGAAAATATTGGACTAGTTGGGGACCACACACTGAGTTGGGTAAAGGGAGAGATGATATGGAAAAAGTCTGTTACCAGCGTGATAACATTGGAGAAAGGGAGGACACCAAATATTGTACATAAGATATAGACGACAGAGGCTAATACCAGTATGTGCACAATACTGCATTACCACTAACACCAAATACCAGGCTACAGTTAAATACATAGACAAATGAGATCAGATGGGGGTCAGTGAATAGGAATATACTCTAGACCAATGATAGACTCTGCTGAGGATAATCTTGCACAGATACTAGTGATACAAAACAACTATAATCATTACAGAAGAACTAGAAGATAGACTTGGAGCAATCCCTCACAGACAGCCAGACACTGTGGGAGAATCACCAGATATACCAACTCAGGACCATAGTATTAGGGGACACTAAGCTCAACAGGAACAATATAATACACAGAAATCTTGTTCCACAGTCTACTTTGGTGAGTAGTGACTGGGGTCTTAAAAGCTTTCAAGTGGTCATCTAAGGTGCAGCTAATGGTTTCCTTTCATCAGAAGTGAAGAAGAGTGAAAAAAAACAAGGACATTTGGAAACAATCAGCCCTAGGACATGAAGAACTTCGAGACCAGAAGAACTAGATGGTGCCTGGCTACCAATGCCAACCACTCCAAAAGGGATAAAAACTGGAGATCCTGGATAGAGTGGGAGGAAAAACATGGAACAAAATCCAAAACACAGTAATGACCAGAATTACTGGTCAGATGGGGTCTGGTGGGACCCACAAGACTACAGCCCTGGGATACACTTCAGGCCTGTGATAAAACTCACTCCCAAGGGCTGGCTCTCAGCTCAACAGTAGTAAGACTTACATGCAGAACACTCAGCCAAGGGTGATGCACCCACCTGCTCTACAGAGATACATCATACCTTGGAGCAATCGGCCATGGGGCACCAGAGGGGCAACATTCACACGGAGGAAATGTTGGACAGACAGGAGTGCATAACTAAGAAGGGCACAGGGATGGGGGGATCACTGGGAAGGGAGAGGGTTGTAAATAAGATGTGCAAGCAGAGCATCTGGGAAGAGAGTGGGTTGGGGTTGGGGATGATAATTGGGGAGTGAAACCAAATGCACATGAAATGTTGAATATAAAACAAAATCTGCTCTTTAAATTTGCACCCAAAGCAAAATTTAAAAAAAGAAGAAGAAATGATTCCTTAACTTATATGACATAATTAAAAAAAAAAAAAACTTTATAGATTTTATTCTAAGTACCATAGAGATAAAAGGAGCCACGGAAGGGTTTTAAGAGGCTGGGATTGTGGTATGATCAGGAATGTATTTTAGAAAAAATAACCGTGGCAACAGACAGATTAGAGGAGGGAAACTTTGGAAGTAATTAGCGTAAGTAAGAGAAGTGGTGACTTCAACTATACTGCTTTGGTGGAGATAAAGTGGACAGATAAAGAATGACCAACACAGTCAATGACTACAGTGAGTGAGTGAGGGGAAGTTGTATTAGTCCTAAGTTTCCATGCTGTTGTTGTTAGGTGCCGTTGAGTTGTTTCCAACCCATAGCGACCCCATGCACAGCAGAACGAAACGCTGCTCGATCCCGTGCCAGCCCCACAATCCCTGCTATACTTGAGCCCATCATCACAGCCACCGTGTCAATCCATCTCGTTGAAGGCCTCCCCCTCTTTCGTCGACCCTCCACCCTACCAAGCATGACATCCTTCTCCAAGGAATGGTTCCTTCTGACAACATGACCAAAATAAGTGAGACAAAGTCTGACCATTCTCACTTCCAAGGAGCATTTTGGGTGCACTTCCTCCAGGACAGATCTGTTAGTTCTTTTAACAGTCCATGGTACTTTCAGCATTCTTTGCCAGCACCACAACTCAAAAGCATCAACTCTTTTTAGGTCTTCCTTATTCATTGTCCAGCTCTCATATGAATACGAGGTGATTGGAAATATCATGGCTTCTGTCAGGCGCACCTTAGTCCTCAAGGAGACATCCTTGCTCCTCAGCACTTGAAACAGTTCCTTCGCGGTTGACTTTCCCAATGCTACACGTCGTCTAATGTCCTGACTGCTGCTTCCATTGACATTGATTGTAGAACCAAGCAACGTGAACTCTCCATTTATTGTGATGCTGCTCACTGGTCCAGTTGTGAGGATTTTTGTTTTCTTTATATTGAGATGTAATCCATACTGTAGACTGTATTCTTCAACCTTCATCAGTAAGTGCCTCAAGTCATCCTCACTTTCAGCAAGCAAAGTTGTATCGTCTGCGTATCTCAGGTTGCTAATGATTCTTCCAGGTTTCCATGCTAGTTCATGAATATCAACATCAGATCAAAAGCTATGGTCAAGTTTGAACGAAGGTGTCTGTTTTGGTTACCTGGTACCACTCTGACAGGAATATACCACAAATGGAACGTCTTGAACAGACAAGAATTTATTCTTACAGTTTTGGGAGGCTAGAAGTCCAAGTTCAAAGTGCCAGGCTCTAGGGGCTGGGTGGAAGCACCTCAACTTTGGGCTTTAGCTGTGTCTCCTGCTCCTGGTTCACTGAACCTGGAGGCTTTTCTTCACTCAGGCAGCTGTTGTCTGTTGAGGCTGACAACCCCAAAGTCGACAGGTAAGAAGGCACTATCCTGATATTACCAAACAACATGGCAGGTCACTAATTTAAGTCCAGAAAAAGTCCCAAGATAGGCAGGGCAGGGCAGGCTACTGAACAATAACTAGGCTACATGCAGGGTTCAAGCATGCCAAAAAGCTGCAGATCATTCCTGAAGTTTTTCCTTATATACGGGAAGCAGACCATATCCCTAAAGCAGCTACTCAGCTGCTTGCAGCAGATTCCTCCAAGGAGTTGATTGCCAGTCTCATCATGGGGAATACTACATCCAGCTGCCCAGACACTCAAAACTAGGGCCAGCCTGGTTGACATATAACCTTAACTACCATGGTCCCCATTAACATGTTGCCTTCATTTGACTCACTGGGATCCTGTAGAACAGGGTAGAATAACCCCATAGGGTTTCCAAGGCTGTAAATCTCTATGGAAGTACATTGCCTCATCGTCCTCCCACGGAGGTGGGTTTGAACTGCTGACCTTCTGCTTAGTAGCCAAATGCCTTACCCAATACACCATCAGAGCTCCTTAGGTATCCCATAAGCATGTAGAAACAGCGTCTAGCATTTCAGAAAGAGACCCAGTTTTGACAATACTTTTATGACATTTACTCAAGCCAATAAGGCTAAGAAAACCTCAAACCACACCAAACTCACTGCCATTGAGTCAATTCCAACTCATAGAGACCCCCTTTGGGTTTCCAAGGCAGTAAGTCTTTACAGAAGTAGATTTCCCAGTCTTCCTTTCATGGAGTGGCTGGTGGATTTGAACTACCAACCTTCTGGTTAGCAGTCAAATGTCTTAGGTACTACGCCATCAGAGCTCCTTATAAGAAACTCTAAAGGATGGAAAAATTCAGACAACTGGAGACTTAAGGAAGGCAATGTGGATTAACAGCACAAAGAGAAAAAAATGTGCAGAGATTAAAATGAGCAATGTATTTATTATTATTATTACTGTGCTTTAGGTGCAAATTTACAGAGCAGAATTTGCTTTACATTCAACCTTTCATGTACATTTGGTTTTACTCCCCAATAACCAACCCCAACCTTAATCTACTCTCTTCACCTCCCTTTTCCTCCCTCCCCAACAAGCGCCCCCCCATGCCACTCATAGTTATGCACTCCTTTGTGTCCTGTATTTCCTCCGTGTGAATGTTGCCCCTCTGGTGCTCCAACAGATGCATCTCCATAGAGTATGTGGGTACATCACCCTCTGTTGAGTGCTCTGCTTGTATATCTTATTTACTATTGGGCTGAGAGCCAGCCCCTGGGACTAAGTTTTATTCCAGGCCCAAATTGTACCACAGGGCTATACTTTTGGAGGGCCCACCAGACTCCATCCAACCAGTAATTCTGGTCATTATTGTGTTTTAGAATTTTGTTCCACATTTTTCTTCCTACTCTATCCAGGATCTCCAGTTTTGATCTCTTCCTGAGGGGTTGGTCTTGGTAGACAGACACCATCTAGTTCTTCTTGTTTCGAGGTCCATGATGTCCTAAAGCTGATTATTTCCAAATGCCCTTGGTTTTTTGCACTCTTCTTCACTTCTGACGATAGGAGACCATTAGGTGCATCTTAGATGGACACTCGAAAGCTTTTAACCTCACTCACTAATTACCAATGTAGGTTGTGGAACAAGATGACCAATGTATTTTTAAGAATAGTGTCAGGAGCAGAATATTAATATTGAGAGAAATGTAGAATGCTGTTTATTCCCAATATTGTCTATAATAACTAAATAAAATAATATTAAGTATTTTATTTTCAGAAAATTTGCAGTTTTTGTTTTCAGATGTTCTGCCTGTCAAACATTCATTTGGCCTTTTCTAACACATTTTGAAATTGACCAAACATGCAAAAAAGATGTGTTTATCATTGGTGACTGGAATGCAAAAGTTAGAAACAAAGAAGAATCACTGGTAGGTGGAAAATACAGCCTTGGCAATAGAAATAATGCTAGAGATTGCATAATAGAATTTTGCAAGACCAACAGCTTATTCATTGCCAATACCTTTTTCAACAACACCTATGAGGGCTATACACGTGGACTTTGCCAGACAGAGTACAAGTACACAAGAATCAGATCCACTACATCTGTGTAAAAAGGCTATGTAGAAGCACAATATCATCAGCCAAAATAAGGCAAGGAGCTGACTGTGGAACAGACCATCAGTTATTCATATACAAGTTCAAGTTGTAGCTGAAGACAATTAAAACAAGTCCACGAGAGCCCAAATATCACCTTGATTATATCCCAACTGAATTTAGAGATGATCTAAAGAATATATTTGATGCATGGAACACCAATAACCAAAAACCAAAGGAATTGTGGGATAACATCAAGAACATCATCCATGAGGAAACTAAAAGTCATAAAAAAAAAAAAAGGAAAGGAAGAAAAGACAAAAATAGATGTCAGAAGAGACTCTGAAACTTGCCCTTGAATGGAGAGTAGCTAAATCAAATGGAAGAAATGACAAGATAAAAGAGCTGAACAGAACATTTCAAAGAGCAGCTTGAGAAGAAAAAGTCAATTATTAAAATGAAATGTGCAAAGACATACAGTTAGAAAACCAAACAAGAAGAACGTGCTGTGCATTTCTCAAGTTGAAAGAAATGAATAAAAAATTTAAGCCTCAAGTTGCAATATTGAAAGATTCTATGGGCAAAATATTGAATGATGCAGAAAGCATCAAAAGAAGATGGAAGGAACACACAGAGTCTGCACCAAAAAGAATTGGTCACTGTTCATCCATTTCAAGAAGTAGCATATGATCAAGCACCAATGGTGTTGAAGGAATAAGTCAAAGCTGCACTGAAAGAATTGGCACAGAATAAGGCTCCAGGAATTTACAGAATAACCATTGAGATGTTTCAACAAATGGATGCTGCACTGGAAGTACTTACTTGTCTATGCCAAGAAATTTGGAAGACAGCTACCTGGCCACTGACTGGAAAAGATCCATATTTGTACCCATTCCAAAGAAAGGTGATCCCACAGAATGTGGAAATTATCAAACAATACCATTAACATCACATGCAAGTAAAAACTTGCTGAAGAAAATTCAAAAATGGTTGCAGTGGTATATTGACAGAGAACTTCCAGAAACGCAAGTTGGATTCAGAAGAGAACATGGAACAAAGAATATTATTGCTGATGCCAGGTGGATCTTGGCTCAAACCAAAGAATACCAGAAAGATGTTTACTTGTGTTCTATTGGCTACCCAAAGGTATTCAATTGTGTGGATCATAACAGACTATGGATAACATTGAGAAGAATGGGAATTCAAGAACCCTTGATTATGCTCATCAGGAACCTCCACATAGACCAGGAGGCTGTCGTTTGAATAGAACAAGGGAATACTGCATGGTTTAAAATCAGGAAGGGAGTGTGTCAGAGTTGTGTCCTTTCACCATATTTATTCAATCTGTACACTGAACAAATAATCTGAGAAGTTGGACTATATGAAGAAGAACATGGAATCAGGATTTGAGGAAGACTCATTAACAACCTGCGATATGCAGATGACACAACTTTGCTTGCTGAAAGTGAGGATGACTTGAAGTACTTACTGATAAAGATTAAAGACTTCAGTCTGTAGTATGGATTACATCTCAGCACAAAGAAGGCAAAAATCCTCACAACTGGACCAATAAGCAGCATCACAATAAAAGGTGGAAAAATTGAAGTTGCTGAAGAATTCATATTACTTGTTTCCACAATCAACACCAATGGAACCAGCAGTCAAGACATCAGACGACATAGTGCACTGGGGAAATCTGCTGCCAAAAACCTCTTTAAAGTGCTGAAGAACAAAGATGTCTCCTTGAAAACTAAGATGAGCTTAACCCAGATCATGGTATTTTCAATCACCTCATATGCATGTGAGAGCTGGACAATGAACAAGGAAGACCGAAGAAGAGGTGATGCTTTTGAGTTGTGGTGTTGGTGAAGAATACCAAAAGTACCATGGACTTCCAAAAGAACAAATAAATCTGTCCTGGACAGAGTCCAGCCAGAATGCTACTTGGAAGAGAGAATGGCCAGACTTTGTCTCACCTACTCTGGTCATGTTGTCAGAAGGGAACATTCCCTAGAGAAGTATATCATGCTTGGTAAAGTGGAGGGTCAATGAAGAAGGGGTAGGCCCTGAATGAGATGATTGGCACAGTGGCTTCAATGATGGGCTTAGGTATAGTAAGGATTGTGAGGCTGGCACAGGACTGGCGGTTTCAATCTGTTGTACATAGGGTTGCTATGAGTCGGAGCTGACTCAGTGGCACCTAACAACATGTTTTGACTAAGTCTCTAAACATATATGGCAAATGTATGTGAAAACAAAGCATACTGAGAAATTATTACCAGAATATTGCCTAACAAATCCCCTTACTTCCAAATGAATTAAAACCTGACCAATAAGGGAAATTTCTGCAGTGTAAATTAATTAAGTTAGGAAAGAGTTACATTTTAATGGAAATACACATTGCACACATGACAGGATAAAGTCAGCATGTAGAAACTGTGTAACAGAGGGTAACTATCCCTTTCCATCTGCTTAGGTTACATTAAGAGTCATCTATTAAAAGGAATTGTATATTAGAAAAAAAACATTTTTTAGTGCTATGCCATTCTACATCAAATCCAAGCATATTTATCCTGTGTATTGGGGCAGAAAAGTGTAGCTGATCTAACTTTTGGTTCAACTCTGATGTTTAAAACTATCTCTGAAATATTTAAGGATCTCAGTATAATACTAATCCAGAGGCTTCAGACAGAACATGTAAACTTCAGAGGAAAATAAAAGACCAAACACAACCAACTACCTGCTAAAGCCAAAACCCACTGCCATCAAGTGGAGCCCAACTCAAAGTGACCATATAGCACAGAGCAGAACTGTACCACAGAGTTTTCAAGGCTATAAATCTTTACAGAAGCAGACTGTGACTTCTTTCTCCCACAGCGTGACTGGTAGGTTTGAACCACCAGCCTTTTGGTTAGCTGTTGTTGTTGTTGTTATGTGCCGTTGAGTCAGACCCGACTCATAACGACCCCTCCTTGGGTTGCCAAGGCAGTATCACTACAGAAGTAGATTGCCCCACCTTCCTTCCGAGGAGTGGTTGGTGGGTTTGAACCGCCAGCCTTCTGGTTAGCAGCCAAGTGCCTTAGGCACTATGCTACCAGAGCTCCTGGTTAGCAGCTGAGCACTTTAACCACTGTGCCACCAAAGCTCCTGCCAGGTACCTAGAGCTGCTTAATGAAGTCCCAGAGTAACCAACATATGAAGGATATTGCCCAAATTTACTGAATCCAAAGAATTGTATAGAAAAGGAGCCTCAGAAGCTTCTTTGCAGCTCTCATCTAAGGTTCCAGTTCCAATTCACTCTCTTTGATGGACCTGTCTTCACTTCATATCTGACCTATTACGGCATGATGGCATTCCTTGGGCCATTATGGATTGTATTTAGTCTATAATTCATGTTGAGTAAAGCCAGAAAAAGAGATTTATTTAGTTGAGATGGGGCCTAATTAAGATCACTGTTTTCAGTGTTTATTACGGTGCATTTTAGGCTCTATTTTTTTGTATCCTTAGTGTATTCCTATATTTTAGGGATCAGCTTTAAATGTTGCTTTGGAATTCAGACACAGTGTCTGAATTAACAAAATGAGTGCCATTTAACTATTCTTGGAGTAGGCTCAGAGTCTACTTGCACATATTCACTTAGCATAAATTCACTTCTTCATGAATAGAGAATAGTGATGTAAAACAATTCATGCATATTCTCTTGAGTGCTAGAACTGTATTTTGAAAATTCTCAAAGACCTATTTTTTTTCCTAGCTAAATGATTAGAAATAAAATGTACTAACATCAGTTACTCAATTAAAACTGGGTTTTGTTAGGGCTGGGCTCAGCATGGTGGTATATGCAAAAGAAAACAAAAATCCTGCTCCAAAAGCCAAAAATACAATAAGCAGTTAATTATGAGCATGGGGATTGGGAGAAAGTAAATGTCATAGAAAAAGTCACACATTGGAGCTGGGTCTTGAAAGATGAAGAGATTTTTCACAAGGCAAATGATGTATAGGTAAGATCATAAGGGAATTATAGGGAGACAAGATAACATTAGCAAATGCCAAGGGGTACTGGAGTATGTTAAAGATTCAGAGAATATCAATTAGTGTAGTATAACTTTAACGTAGGTTACATGATAAGGAAGCAGGGGTAAATGGAATGCCAGGAACTAAGGGTGAGCTGGGGCTGAATTTTAACAGTCTTCAATGCCAGACAATGGAACAAGGATTTCATATTGTAGGCAATAAAGAATTGCTTTAAAATGTTCAATCAAAGAAATTATGTGCTAAGAATTATGTTTTAGAAAGATAACTCTGACCGAAATGTGGAGAATTAATTAGGATATGGAAAACATAACGAGGACACCAATTAGGATGCTGGCAAGAAATGCTAGGAATCTGTACTACAGACAAAAGTAGTAAGAATGGAAAAGAAGGAATAAAAAGAAATCTGAATAAAGAGATACATGGCTTGGTGAGTCATTTTATATTGAGAATAAGAGAAAGAAATGAAGTAAAAATAAATCTTAGGTTAGTAGCTGATTTACTTCATAGACAGACAGTAATGTCTTTAATCAACAAAATGAAGATTAAGTAGAAGGAGAGATGAGGACAGATGTAAATGTGTAATGAATTCAGTTTGGGACAAGCCATGTGATATCCAGCTGGATACCCAGGTCTGGACTTATGTCTAGAAATGTAAAATTCAGAGTCAAATGGGAGGAAAGCAGATGAGATCACCCACAGAGAAAGTACACGCTGAGAAAAGGGTTAATAAACTCTTCTTCTTGGTGTTGTGTAACATTAGTCGTCAATTTCAAATCCTAATGGCCCTGTAGAAGAGAGTAGAACTGTCCCATAGGGTTTCCTAAGTTATGATCTTTATGGAAGCAGATCACCAGGTCTTTTCACCCACAAAGTCACTGGTAGGTTCAAACTGGCAATTTTTCTGTTAGTTGGTTAGCACTTAACCACCAGGACACTTTAATCAACTCTCAGAAAACCAAACTCACTGCCGTGGAGTCAGTCCTGCCTCACAGTGACCCTTCCTTGGGTTTTCAAAGCAGTATCTCTATGGAAGTAGATTGCCCAGTCTTCCTTGTGAGGAGTGTCTGATGGGTTTGAACAGCCAGGCTTCTGGTTAGCAGTCAAATGCCTTAGGCACTATGCTACCAGAGCTCCTAAAGACAAAAATATTTAGAGACAGATTAGAGGAAGAGGAATAAGAGAGAGCTTAAAGGAAATCCAGTATATATTTCATCTAAGGCTGCATAGACTAGAGAAAAATGAAATGTTTAATCTGTGTTTTGCTGAGATTTTATTAATTCAATGGTAAAAATGTACATAAAAACAACTTTTGCAATAACAGTAATAGCAATAACCTATGAGAAGATATATAGATGGACACTCAGGCTAAACAGGGGTGGGAAGGTGAGTGGGACTACACCCACAAGCATATATATAGGTTTGACAGAGACTATCTCTATGTACGTATTTATATGTGCTACAAATATACACATGAATGTACTAGGGAATACAGGGGACAGGTATGAAACAGTCTTAGTCAAACCCAAACACCTTGAGGGCATGAGTGACCAGGTTTGGAAGGACTCATGGGGTCTTAAAGCTTGTGAGTGGCTTTCTAAAAGTACAGATAGAAGATGGCAGACTAGGTAGAAGGACTGCACAGACCCTCTTCAACAAAGAAAAGG
>NW_006922211.1:1096719-1101165 GCF_000298275.1 Orycteropus afer afer
TGAGTAAGGCTGGGTTTACTCAGATGTTGCAGCTCTTTCCCAGTCCTATTTTGAGAACCTTTTAGCCTAAATGAACTATTCCTGAAGGTGTGCAGTAATGTACCAAACAGTGTTTCTTTGCTTTTCATAAGGTTTTCCCTGACCAATTCTTTGAGAAGTGGACGGCCTCTTCCTTCTTCCAGATATAGTACTACCAGATATAGTACTAATAAAACTTCAGGCAAACACACATTCTTTATTGTTAAGATTGGCCAATACCACCTGACGATATTACCCACTAAAGTGGGCTGAACCTGCAGGAGCTGAGAGAATTCCTATAGACCCTTGTTTAGGAATGTGGCACGCTGAGTCCCCTGCTCCTTGGAACCATTCCCTTAACACCATCCTTTTGTCATTTGGCCACCAATACACAAGAGGAAGCATGCAAAAGGGAATGAACATAAAATGCCTTCTCCCACAAGCAACAGCGCCAGTGCTCTTTCCAGTAAGCCAGGATTTTATTGTAACCAGGTTTAATCGAAAGCCTTTTAAAATCGAGTCCAAAGAATTACCTTCATTATATTTCTCATATTCCACTGTATTCAGCTACCTTGTCCAACCAGGCTCACCAGAAAGAGGGGTTATAAAAGATCCATCAGAAATAAGGCAACACATACTATGAAAAACAAAGTTTCTCACACTTGCCATCTTTCTATAACATGTGTCAATTTAAAATCCTTTCCATTCATAAAGGTAATCCCTTGTTCCCAGACCGAAAATGTTGTTAGATACCATTGAGTCAGTTCAACTCATATAGCAACCCTATGAACAACAGAACGAAAACCTTCCCAGTCCTGTGCCATCTACACAGGCATTGCTATGTTTGAGAAGGCTGGCAGTTCAAAGCCACCAGCCACTCCTCAGAAAGAAGGTTGGGCAATCTACTTCCATAGTGATATTGCCTCAGAAACCCAAGGAGGGGTTGCTATGAGTCAGGTTCGACTCCACAGCAGTGAGTTTAGTTTGGTTTTTTATGTCAATCCGTCTTGTTGAGCATTTTTCTCTTTTTTGCTGATCCCTATTTTACTAACCATGTCATTTTTCAGGGACTGGTCCATCCTGATACTATGTCCAAAATATGTGAGATGAAGTCTCTGCTTACATCTAAGGAGCATTCTGGTTGTATTTCTTCCAAGAGAGATTTGGTCATTGTTTTGACAGTCCATGGTATATTCAATATTCTTCACCAATACCATAATTCAGACATCAATTCTTTGATCTTCCTTATTCATTGTCCACATTTTGCATGCATATGAGGCAACTGAAAATACCATGGTTTGCATTAGGTGCACCTTAGTCTTTAAAGTGACATCTTTGATTTTTAACAATTTAAATAGGTCTTTAACCTCTTTAAATTGTTACATCATTTGATTTCTTGACTGCTATTTCCATGAATGGTGATTATGGATCCAAGTAAAATGAAATCCTTGACACTTCAATCTTTCCTCCATTTATCATGATGTTACTTATTGGTGTAGGGTTTTGTTTTCTTTATGTTGAGTTGTAATCCATACTGAAGTCTTTGATCTTCATCAGTAAGTGCTTCAAGTCCTCTTTGCTCTTAGCAAGCAAGGTTGTGTCATCTGCATATCTCTGCTTGTTAATGAGTCTTCTCTACTCCTGATGCTGTGTTCTTCTTCATATAGTCCAGCTTCTCAGAGTATGTGCTTAGACTACAGAATGAATATGTATGGTGAAACGATACGACTTGGATGCACACCTTCCTTGATTTTAAACCAAGCAGTGTCCCCTTGTTATGTTCAAACAGCTACCTCTTGGTTTATGTACAGGTTCTGTATGAGCACAACTGAGTGTTTAGGAAATCCCATTCTTCAAAATATTGTCTATAATTTATTATGATCTGCACAGTGAAATATGTTTGTATAGTCAATGAAACAGAGGTAAGCATCTTTCTGGCATTCTTTGCTTTCAACCGAGATTGATCTAACCCCAGCAATCAATGATATCCCTAGTTCCAGGTTCTTTTCTGAATCTAGCTTGAATTTCTCACAATTCCCTGTCTATCTACTGCTGCAACAGTTTTTGAATTATGTACAGTAAAATTTTATTTGCATATGATATTAATGGTATTGTTTGATCATTTCTGCATTCCATTGTATCACCTTTCTTTGGCAGGGGCACAAATATGGCTCTTTTCCAGTTGGTTGACCAGGTAGCTGTCTTCCAAATTTATTGGTATGGACGAGTGATTCCCCTGTTGCATCCATTTATCGAAACATCACAATTGTTGCTCTGTCAATTCCTGGACACTTGTTTTTGCCAATGCCTTCAGTGCAACTAGGATTTCTTCCTTCAATAACATCAGTTCTTGATACTTTGTACCTCACGAAATGGTAGCACATCGAGCAATTGTTTGGGGTACATTGACTCTGTGCATTTCTTTACTCTTCAGAGAGAAAATACAGTTCTAAAACTTGTATTTTTTATGTCTAATCCCCACAAGAAAACAAAAATATATGTTCTTTTATGTGCAATGCCTTTTCCCCTCTTTTTTTTTTTTTGTTTTCTTAAATCAAGAAATAGTTCAAATATCCAGACAAGTAGAGATAATAATAAAATGTATAAGCACTACCCAGTTTAAATAAATCTCAATTATTTTCCATTCTTTTTTACCTTAAAAAGAAAATCACAGTTTTGAAGGCATGGTCTATATTTTTCCAACCCCTGACCAATAAATAGATAGGAATGAAATATCTTTCTAACTTTTACATTTTTACCAACATGGGGAATGTGAAAAGGTATCCCATTGTGATTTGAATTTAATGAGGTTGAACATCATTTCATATGTTTATTGGACACTTGGGTTTCCAGTTCTGTGCAATGCCTATTTAAGACTTTTATTCAATTTTCAAGTAGATTGTAGATTGTTAGTTTTATGTATATGTATATGTACATATATATATATACCTTGCATCTTAGTCCCTTGTGAGTTACGTGTGTTCCATATAACTTCTCACAGCTTTTTGGCTGCTCGCTTGGTGAATATAAATTCTTAATCTTAATTTAGCCTAACATATCTTTTCTTTATTATGTGTACTTATTGTTCCTTATATTGTCTTCTAGAAGTTTTTATAATATTAGCCATAATTATTTAATACACCTGGAATCTATTTTTACATGCAATGTGATGTGTGGTACAATTTTCTATGTGAATAACTATTTTTCTCAGCATCTTTTATTGTAAAATTCATCTTTTCCCCACTGTACTGGGATGCTGGTCCTGTCACAAATTAGTTCTCACTGAATTATGCTGCAATAACAAACAACCCCCAAATCTCAGTGGTTTACAAGGTTTATTTATTTTTTTGTTTGTGTTATGTGTTGACTCCACGTCAGCACTGAAGGAACAGTTTTCTTGGAATATGATACTCTTATTATGGAAGGAAAAGTATTGTCAGCCCATGCAGGGACTCTTCAAATATCTGGCAGGTATGGTTACATTACTTCTGCTCACATTTTATTGGCCAAAACAAGTCACAGGGTCAAGGCTGACATCAATGGGGTTGCGAAGTAGATTCTTCTCACATTGAGGCAAAACAATTTGTATGACAATGACCAGGCATGTAAAATCTTCCCATAGGAAGGGGATCGAGTTAGGGGAATAATAATTCAACTTATAGAAATATATGTTTGGATATTTTTCTGGGTTATCCTGTTCTTTTTTTTTTAGGTTTTCTATCCCTATGCAAATACCATGCTGTCTTAATTATAGCTTCCCAATAATTATCAAAATCTGGTAAGGCAAGGAATCCTATCTTGTCCTTTTTCTTCAGGAATTTCTTCACTCTCCTGTTCTTTGCTCTTCCATATGAATTTAAAATTTCCTGGCAATATGAATACATTTTTATACTATATGCTACTAAATATAGCAGGAGCTCTGATAGCATAGTGTCTAAGGCACTTGACTGCTAACCAGAATGCTGGCGGTTCAAACCCACCAGCCACTCCTCAGAAGGAAGGTTGGGCAATCTACTTCCGTAGTGATACTGACTCAGCAACCCAAGGAGGGGTGCTATGAGTCATAACAACAACAACAACTAAATATAGCATATTTTCTTACATATTCCATCGGTTTCTGGTGAATATAAACTCAAGTAATGGATTTTTGTATCAAACAAACTTGCCAATAGTCATTAATCCTAGTAAATATGGATTAATTAATATGAATTCATGTTGCTTGGTTCTACAATCAATGCCAATGGAAGCAGCAGTCAGGACATTAGATGACATGTAGCACTGGGCAGGTCAACTGTGAAGGAACTGTTTCAAGTGCTGAGGAGCAAAGATGTCTGCTTGAGGACTAAGGTGCAGCTGTCACAAGCCATGATATTTCCAATCACCTCATATGCATGTGAGAGCTGGACAATGAGTAAGGAAGACCGAAGA
>NW_006922211.1:1101353-1101921 GCF_000298275.1 Orycteropus afer afer
TGAAAGTACCATGGACTGCTAAAAGAACTAACATATCTGTCATGGGGGAAGTGCACCCGAAATGCTCCTTGGAAGCGAGAATGGCCAGACTTCTCTCACGTACTTTGGTCATGTTGTCAGAAGGAAGCATTCCCTGGAGAAGGATGTCATGCTTGGTAAGGTGGAGGGTCGACGAACGAGGGGAAGGCCTTCAACGAGATGGATTGACACGGTGGCTATGACGATGGGCTCAAGTATAGCAGGGATCATGGAGCTGGTGCACGATAAGGCAGTGTTTCTTTCTGCTGTGCATGGGGTTGCTATGAGTCGGAAACTACTCGATGGCACCTAACAACAACTATAACATGAATTAATGAATTCTATAGATTTTTCAGGTTTTCTATGTAGGTAACAATATCAACTGCAAAAAATGACAATTTGTGTACCTTTTCAAATCTCTTCTCTTTCAAATTTATTTGTAACTAGGTATCTTTCTTGTGTGATAGTTGAAGATGTGTCAACTTGGCTGGACTTCACTTGTGAGTGGTGTTTCCCATGATGGATCACATGACTGCGTCCTAAGCGGCCG
>NW_006922211.1:1107219-1114831 GCF_000298275.1 Orycteropus afer afer
CGGCTTCTACATGCTTGTGAGCCATTTATCTAAGATAAATCTCTCTCTCTCTCTCTCTCTCTCTCTTTCTCTTTCTCTCTCTATAAATATATATATACTTTTCTGGTTTTGTGTTTCTCTAGAGAACCCAATCCAACACATCTTGTATGCAGAATATAATTGATTTTCCTCAAATCCAATCTAATCATCTTATTTACTTCACTTTTGATTATGATATGTTGTTGTTGTTCTTGTTGTTTGCCGTCGAGTCGGACCCGACTCATAGCGACCCTTCCTTGGGTTTCTGAGGCAGTATCACTACAGAATTAGATTGCCCAATCTTCCTTCCGAGGAGTGGCTGGTAAGTTTGAACTGCCAGCCTTCTGGTTAGCAGTCAAGTGCTTTAGGCACTATGATACCAGAGCTCCCAAGTATATATCATTCACTTTATTTTTTTGTTTTCTTTTATTATCCTTTATTTATGTTTTATTTTCTCCCTTTAATGATTTTTCTTTGATTCATAAGATTCTCTATAAGCTTTTTTCTTCCCTCTGATACTCTGAAATCTAATTGCCTATCTACTTTAACATTTATATTTATATATACTTATCTAAAAATGTTTCTAACAATGTCTAACATTATTCACTACACCTTTCTTTCTCTCACAAAACAAAATCATTTTGGCTTGCTTTCAAGAATCACTGAATATATTGAAGAGCACCAACCAAAACCCCATCGTTGCTCTTATTGTCTAACATAATATTTTCATCTTTAATTTTAATTGCAAAATGCTATTTCCCATTCAATAATGAATTAAATTTAGTAAAATATTATCAACAGCTGTGCTTGCATTCCACACTTTTACTTTGACTTTTCATCATGGTGATAGACATACTTCAGAATGTTTTCCAATAAGAATATTTGTATTTTATGCATCTTAATCTTTGCATTTTTGAAAATGTATTTATCTTTCTCCTTGAATGATAATTGAACTGAATTATTATACCTAGGCTTTTTAACATCTTTTCTTACTGATGCTAAATTATAGCTCTTTTGTACGTAATCTGTCTCCTATGTATGATATGGGAGCTCTGGTAGCATAGTGCCTAAGGCACTTGACTGCTAACCAGAAGGCTGGAGGTTAAAATCCACCAGCCACTCCTTGGAAGGCAGGTTGGGCAATCTAACTTCCATAGTGATACCGCCTTGGAAACCCAAGGAAGGGTCGCTATGAGTCAGGTCCGACTCGATGGCACATAACAACAACAACAACCTTGGTAATCTTGAAAATTTTCCCTGTGTTCTTCATGTTAAGCAGTAATATTCTGCAATTTCAATAAGTTTTGTGTACCTATGATTTCATATCAAGGACATTATACACAAAAAAAAGCAAAAGTTCATTAAAAGGACAAGAAAAGAAAAGGACAAAATGTCTGTCAGAAGAGACTAAAACTTGCTGTTAAGCATAAAGTAGCTAAAGGAAATGGACGAAGTAATGAAGTAAAATAACTGAACAGAAGATTTCAAAGGTGGCTCAAGAAGTCAAGTAAATATGGGATGTGCAAAGATCTGGAGTTAAAAAAACAAAAGGAAATAACATGCTCAGCATTTCTCAAGCTGAAAGAATTGAAGAAAAAATTCAAGTCTCGAGTTACAATGTTGAAGAGCTCTGTGGGCAAAATATTGAACTGCACAGGAAGCATGAAAAGATGGGAGGAATACACAAAGTCACTGTACCAGAAAGAACTGACCAATGTTCAACCATTTCAGGAAGTTCCATATGATCAAGAAGAGATGAGATTCAAGGAAGAAGTCCAAGCTGCATTGAAGGCACTGGCAAAAACACAAGTCTCCAGGAATTCACAGAATACCAAGTGAGATGTTTCAACAATGGATGCAATGCTGGACATGCTCACTTGCCTGTGCCAAGAAATTTGGAAGATAGCTATCTTACCAGTCAACTAAAAGAGATCCATATTTGTTCCCTTCCCAAAAACAGATGACCCGACAAAATGCAGAAATTACTGAACAATATCATTAATATCACATGCAAGTAAAATTTTGTTGATGATAATTTAAAAATGATTGCAGCAGTATTGCCAGGAATTCAAGCCAGATTCATAAGATATGTGGAATGAGGGATATCATTGCTGCTATCGGATGGATTTGGCTGAAAGTAGAGAATACCAGAAAGATATTTAACTGTATTTTAATGACTATGCCAAGACATTCGACTTCATGGATCATAACAAAGTACTGATAACATTGGAAAGAATGAGAATTGCAAAAACACTTAATTGTACTCACGTAGAAGCTCTGGTAGCGTAGTGCCTAAGGCACTTGACTGCTAACCAGAAGGCTGACGGTTCAAACCCACCAGCCACTCCTCGAAAGGAAGATGGGGCAATCTACTTCCATAGAGATACTGCCTCGGAAACTCAAGGAGGGGTTGCTATGAGTCAAGTCTGACTCGATGGCACATAACAACAACAACAACAACAGAACCTGTGCATAGATCAAGAGGCAGCCATTTAAACAGAACAAGGGGACACTAAACCCCAAAACCAAACTCATTGCTGTTAATTCTGACTCATAGTGAACACATAGCACAAAGAACTGACTCATACAGTTTCCAAGGCTGTATGGAAGCACTGCCACATCTTTCTCCAACAGAGTGACTGCGGTTCAAACCACCTCTTTTTCACTTAGCAGCAGATCACTTTAACTACTAAGTACCTGAGCTCTTTAAGGGGATACTCTGAGGTTTATAATCACTGAAAGGGAAGGTGACTTAAAGAATTTACTGATAAAGGTCAGAGACTTCAGTCTCCAGTGTGGATTACACCTCAACATAATTAAAACAAAAATTTTCACATGTAGACCAATACTGGGAAAAAAAACAAAAACTCACTGCCATCAAGTAGATTCCTACTCATAGAGACCCCCACTGGGTTTCCGAGGTGGTAAATATTTATGGAAGTAGATTGCCCAGTCTTCCTTCCATGGAGTGGCTGGTGGGTTTGAATTGCCAACCTTCTGGTTAGCAGTCAAATGCCTTAGGCACTACACCACCAGAGCTACTTTATGTAGACTAATAAGCAACATCAATTAATCCTCATGGAAGCAGTAGTCAAGAAATCAAATGATGTATTGTATTGTATTCCTGCCCTCATCTTTCACCTTCTGGATCTATTCTCTTTTTTCCTTATATTACTTAGCTCTTTTCTATAAACCAATATTATCTTCAGTTCTCTTCTCCACTCATTTCCTGGATCCACACTATAAAGGGAAGTAGTTAAAACACACACGCACGTGCGCACACACACACACACAATTGCCTTTAAAAAATGGGTAAGGCATTACTTTTGTTCTTTTTGAACATGTCACTGTCACATAGTATGTATAAACTTGGGGAAAACACTTCACTTCTCTGACCCTCACTTTCATCACCGATTAAGTGGGAATTACACTGTACTTCCAGCTTCATAGTGTTGGTTTGAAGATGAATTGCAATCTAATGTATCTAAAGTGCCTACCAGTGGATAGTAAGTGCTTGGAGTACTTGGCCCTTCACATTTTACAATGGGCATGTGGTATAAATACAGATTTCTATTACTAATGAAACCAGCATTGCCTGAGATGGCTGGGAAAAAAAGGAGAAAGGAAAACCCATCTTCTGGGGAAGGGATTACTGAAATATAACTGTAACTAAGGTTTAGCCTGAGTAACTAATCAAATCATCAACTCTCATGGAGAAAGTGGGGATTTGAAGTGATTCAAATGTCTCACAGGCATCTGACACTTAATATGTTCCAAACTAAACTCTTGAACATCTCTCATAATCATACCCTTTATCTAAATCTTCTACCTCACAGTAAATACCACCACCATCTACCTAGCTGCTCAAGCCAGAGATACCTCCCTTCTTGTCCTACAGCTCCTCCCCCACATTCATTTCACTACCAAATTCAGTGTATTCTACTTCCAAAATATATTTCTAATATACTTCCCCTTCATTTGTACTTAAAATGCCACCACCTGGGCTACTGTAAAAGCCTCTTCATTGGTCTCTCTACTTCCCCCTCTGCACTCTCTCTTCAAGACGGCATAGAGCAGCCAGAGTGGAGATGTGTGTGTGTGTGTGTGTGTGTTATTCGCTCATGTTACCCTGTGTTAAACTCTTCAATGGTTTCTAATTTATTTTGAGTACAACCCCAGACTTCTTGATGTGACTCTGCAAGCCCTTACATAATCTGGCCTTCGCATGCACTCTACCCTCATTTCAAACTTCTCTCTTTTCGCTCACTTGGCATCACCCAGAATCTTCTTCACTCTTTGGATATGCCAGGCACTCAACCATCTCAGATCTCTCGCATACACTGTGCCTTTGCCAGAAACATTCTCCCCCTGACCTTCTTCACCAGCTTTCAGATTAAATGTCACTTACTAAGGATGCCTACTATCACCCTGTAATCTAAAGTAGATTCTTTTTCATATTTCTTTCGTAGCACCTAAATACTTATTTTTGCATTTGTCTTTTGCCAGTCTCTTATACCACAATATACTCTGTGAGACCAGGAATTTTAAATGTTTTATTCATCACTATGTCTGTATCACTGAAGAGTTCTGGTGGTGCAGTTGGCTGCTAACTGAAAAGTTGGCAGTTTGAACCCACCAGTTGCACCATGGAAAAAAGATGGGGCAGTCTGCTTCCATTAAGATTTACAGCATTGGAAACCCAATTGGGGTCGCTATGAGTTGGAATTGCCTCGATGGCAGTGAGTTTGATTTTTTGGTTTTTATAACTGTATCACTACCATGCGAGCTCTGGTGGCATAGTGCCTAAGACATTTGACTGCTAACATAAGGCTGGCTTTTCAAACCCACCAGCCATTCCTTGGAAGGAATGTTGGGCAATCTACTTCCATAGTAATATTGTCTCAGAAAGCCAGAGAGAGGTCACTATGAGTCAGATCTGACTCGACAGCAGTGAGTTGCTTTGTTTCTTTTTTTTTGTTTTGTTTTATCACTACCTGGTGCTTGGAACACAGTAGACGCTAAATAATCATTTGTTAAATGATTCAACGAATAAAGTAAGGAGTAACTTAAAAAATACATTGCCATTGAGTTGATTCTGACTCATAGCGACACTGTAGGACAAAGTAGAACTGCCCCTTAGGGTTCCCAAGGCTCTAAGATCTTCACAAAAGCAGACTGAGACATCTCTCTCTTGCAGAGCAGCTGGTGGTTTTGAACCACCATCCTTTGGGTTAGCAGCCCAGAACTTAACCACAATATCAGCAGGGGTCCTTCAAGCAGTAAGTACATGGGACCTATTAATATCTATGTGTTTATAATATATTACATGTTTATATTAATATATACAGTTATATGGATTGATTTATCACTCAAAATAATTACATGAAAGTGATAATACATTCTCAAGTCAATCAGTTATAGTTTATTTCTTGAATGCTTTACTTTCTACATAGACCATGAGTGTTTCACTTCACACTAAGAAAAACAAGAAAATCTTTTCTGAGTGATTTTGGGTTAGCCATCAATGTAAGTGGTCTTAGTCTTCTAGCTTTTGCAACTTACAAGCAATGCAATTAAGATCAGGGGAGTCATTCCCATAGAAATCCTTTAAAAAAGTCAAATATTGTGATGATCTGGTTATATTGCATCATTTACTAAATTATTTTTTATTTTTTAAAATAGCTGGTTCTTGCCCTAAGTTAACTGTCCACTTATGACCACATGCATGCATAAAACTACACACGCACACACACACACACACACAAGTATACTTTTATATCCATATCCTTACTTAAAAAGAAACAAAATTTCCTTCACTCTTTTCAATTTCATCTCTAGCATTAAAAGTGAAAAAAAGGCACATTTGGGGCAAAGGTCATGCTCACCAGTGGCATTCAGAGGGCTGGAATGTATGGGCCAGGCAGAGAGGAGTTTTAGCAGGGATTTCTGGGATTCACTTTACGACATTTCTTAATGCTCCACTAGCCAAGTGTCTCTTGCTGTTCAAATCAAAACTTTCATTATCTGATGTTCTGTAAGTGCTTTACCCTGGTCAAATTGACAACAGAAAGCTACCCGGACAAGTTAATTAGGTTTTTCATTAACTTTTTAGCCCTGGTATCACTTCGCTTTCAATATGACAGTGTTTTCAAGTAACATATTTAAGCAAGGATCATACAAACTTAATTTTGGAGTCTTCAGATATCCTTTGCCTAACTTTCATTAAATTGGGCTGCTGTCATTCAAAGGAGAAGGAACAGTTAGAGCAGAATATGTTCTCCAATTCAAAGTAATTTAAAATGTTCTATCAGGATGATTCACTAGTTGATTTGGTTTATATAATTTAATTAAAAGGCAACAAATCTTTAGTACTCATCCTTTCATATTAACACTCTTGTGCTTGATAGTTGCCCATCCCAAATCACATCATCTTAATATAATTACCAGCTCACCATCAAAGTCATAGAATGTTAGTCCAATAAGGACTTTTAGCAGAGAAATTGTTTCCTCAATTATTGTCTAAAAGAGAAGCCCCAAATGTAAAATAACCACCAAACCAAACTCGCTACCATCAAGTCAATCCTGACTCATAGTGATCCCTCCTTGGGTTTCTGAAGCAGTATGTCTACAGAAGTAGATTGCCCAGTCTACCTTCTGAGGAGTGGCTGGTGGGTTTGAACTGCCAGCCTTCTGGTTAGCTGTCAGACGCCTTAGGCACAGTGTTACCAGAGCTCCTTGCAAATGATTCACCCGCTGATTGGTTGAATTTGAACCTGTATTGGACTTTGCTAATGCTACCAAACAGTGACCTCATTTTTCTAAATTTATCACATCAGCTTTGCACACATGAGGCATCAAGGGTGTCAGTTAAGGAGGGAGAGAACTGGGAAGAAACAAGTGAAAGGACCTTGGTTGGTCATCCCTGCGATGGTCCCTCCAAAGAAATAGTAGATTCCTTTAGATATGGAACCAGAGGTACCAGAGAAGTGAAACTGCTTATTGAAGGTTTATACTCATGTTCAAGTTAAACCCAGGCATCTTACTCCCAAATGAGAGCTTATTCTGTTGTTGTTGTGACTCTTAAAATTTGAAAATATCTTCTAAAAGAAATTATTTCTTTGAAAGTGGGTGGAAAAAGTTCACACAGTTGATAGATAGTAATTTGCTTTAATAAGCTTTATTTTTTCATGCCAGTGATTTAAACTTGTATAAATCATGGTTTTCTCCATATCTGCCAATCTAAATGACAATATTTAGATTACTTCTGGTACACCGGAAATAAAACTTAATTTACAAAAGAGGAGCTATTATTGGGGAAGTACAGCAATGGTCTTCCTTACCACTGAATAAATGATCTCATTCACACTTTTACTAATGCTTTGGAAAACAAAACAAAATCTATGATACTAAAAAAGGGGTCAATCTGGCCAAAGCATTTTCAGACAAAAGTCATCGTAGTTTTCTGGAGGAAGATATTTGATTATTGCAAAAATGTGTTTTTAAAGGGGCCTTCATTTCTTCAATGTCTTAAAATCAAGAAACTCATAACCTAGTGTAATCATTTCTAATCTCTAGAAAATCAGAGTGAGCCCAA
>NW_006922211.1:1115442-1116337 GCF_000298275.1 Orycteropus afer afer
ATGAAGTCTGGCCACTCTCACGTCCAAGGAACATTCTGGATGCACTTCATCCAGGACAGATGTGTTTGTTCTTCTGGCAATCCATGGTACTTTCAGTACTCTTCGCCAACACCACAACTCCAAAGCATCAATTCTTCTTCAGTCTTGTTTTTCATTGTCCAGCTCTCACAAGCATATGAGGATATTGAAAATACCACAGCTTGGGTTAGGCTCACCTTATTCGTCAAGGAGACATCTTTACTCTTCAACACTTTAAAATGGTCTTTTGCAGCAGATTTGCCCAGTGTACAATGTCTGATTTCTTGACAGCTGCTTCCACGAATGCTGATTGGGGATCCAAGTAATATGAAAGCTTTGACAACTTCAATCTTTTCTCCATTTATAGTGATGCTGCTTTTTGGTCCATTTGTGAGGATTTTCATTTTCTTTATGTTGAGGTGTAATCCATACATCAGACTATATAGTCTTTAATCTTCATCAGTAAGTGCTTCAAGTCATCCTCACTTTCAGCAAGCAAGTTTGTGTCATCTGCATATCACAGGTTGTCAGTGAGTCTTCTAATCCTGATGCCATGTTCTTTTTCATACAGTCTATCTTCTTGGATTATTTGCTCAGCATAGAGACTGAGTAAGTATGGTGAAAGGATGCAACCCTGACACACTCCCTTCCTGATTTTAAACCATGCTGTATCCCCCTGTTCTAGTCTAATGACAGCTTCTTGGTCTATGTACAGACTCCTCATGAGTACAATTAAGGGTTTTAGAATTCCCATTCTTCTCATTGGTTTCCATAATTTGTTATGATCCACACAGTCAAATGCATTTGCATAATTAATAAAACACAAGTAAACATCTTTCTGGTATTCTTTGCTTTCAGCCAAGATCCATCTGACATC
>NW_006922211.1:1116522-1124489 GCF_000298275.1 Orycteropus afer afer
ACCAATTCTTTTTGGTACAGTGACTCTGTGTATTCCTTCCATCTTCTTTTGGTGTTTCCTGCATCATTCATTATTTTGCCCATAGAATCTTTCAATGTTGCAAACGGAGGCTTGAATTTTTTCCTGAGTTCTTTTAGCTTGAAAAATGTTGAGTGTGTGCTTCCCCTTTGGTTTTCTAACTCCATGTCTTCTCCCGTTTCATTATAATAATTGACTTTGTCTTCTTGAGCTGTTCTTTGAAATGTTCTGTTCAGCTCTTTTATCTTGTCATTTTTTTTTCCATTTGCTTTAGCTATTCTCCATTCAAGAGCAAGTTGCAGAGTGTCTTCTCACATCCATTTTGATCTCTTCTTCTTTTGCTGTCTTTTTAATGATCTTCTGCTTTCTTCATGGATGATGTTCTTGATGTCATTCCACAATTCCTCTGGCTTTTGGTCATTTGTGTTCAATGCATCAAATCTATTCTTCAGATGGTCTCTAAATTCAGGTGCTATATAATCAAAGTCATATTTTGGCTCACATGGGCTTCTTTTAATTGTCTTCAGCTTCAACTTGAACTTGCATATGAGCAATTGATGGTCTGTTCCACAATTAGCTCCTGGCCTTGTTTTGACTGAAGATATTGAGCTTGTCAATGGCCTCTTTCCACAGATGTAGTAGATCTGATTCTTGTGTATTCCATCTGATGTATATAGCCACCATTTATGTTGTGGAAAAAAGGTATTTGCAATGAAGAAGTCATTGGGCTTGCAAAATTCTATCATGTGATCATCAGCATCATTTCTATCACCAAGGCCATATTTTCCAACTGGTGATCCTTCTTGGTTTCCAACTTTCACATTCCAATCACCAGTAATAATCAATACATCTTGATTGCATATTTGGTCAATTTCAGAGTGCAGAGGTGGTAAAATTCTTCAATTCTCTGGCTTTGGTGGTTGGTGCATAAATTTGACTAATAGTAGTATTAACTGGTCTTCCTTGTAGATGTATGGATATTATCCTATCACTGACACCATTGTAATTCAGGATAAATCTTGAAACATTTTTTTGTGATGAAGAATGCCACACCATTCCTCTTCAGTTTCTCATTCCCAGTATAGTAGATTGTTCTGGTTACCTAGTGCCGCTCTGACAGAAATATACCACAAATGGGATGCTTGAACAAACAGGAGTTTATTCTCTTACATTTTGGAGGCTTTAAGTCTGAGTTCAAAGTGCCAGGCTCTAAGGGCTGGGTGAAAGCCCCTCAACCTTGGGCTTCAGCTCTGCCTGCTGCTCCTGGCCCACTGAGGTTAGAGGCCTTTCTTTACTCAGATAGCTGCTGGTTGCTGAGGCTGACAAGCCCTAGGTTGACAAGTAAAAAGGCACAGTCCCAATGTTACCAAACCACATTGCAGGCCATTAATTCAAGTCCATTGAAAGTCCCAAGGATGGCAGAGCATGGCAGGCTGCTGAACAACAACATGGCTACATGCAGGGTTCAAGCATGCCATAAGCTAGAGACCATTCCCAAACCTGTTTCTTATAAACGGGAAGCAGACCACATACCCAAAGCAGCTACTCAGCTGCTCCAATAGATTCCACCATGGAGTTAATTACCAATCTCACCATGGGGAATAACTGCATTCAGCTGCCCAGCCACTCAACCAGGCCCAGCCAACTTGACACACAAACTTAACTACCACACAGATCATATTATTGTCTGATTCATAATGGCCAAAACCAGTCCATTTCAGCTCAGTAATGCCTAGCATATCGATCTTTGTGTGTTTCATTTCATTTTTGACAGCTTCCAATTTTTCTAGTTTCATACTCTGTACATTCCATCTTCCAATTATTAATGGATATTTACAGCTGTTTCTTCCCACTTGAGTTGTTCCACATCCTCAAATGGAGGTCCTGAAAGCTTTACCCACCACATCATTAAGGTCGGCTCTACTCTGAGGAGGCAGCTCTTCCCAAGTCATATTTTGAGTGCCTTCCAACTTGAGGGGCTCATCTTCTGGCAATATATTGGACAATATTTCAGGGCTATTTATAAAGTTTTCTAGTAATATATTGGACACTGTTTCACTGCTATTCATACGGTTTTCACGGTCCAATTCTTTGAGAAGTGGATGGCCCCTACCTTCTTCTGAGTCTGTCTTAGTCTGGAAGCTCCACTGAAACTTGTCCACCATGGGTGACCCTGCTGATATTTGAAATACCAGTGGCATAGCCCCCAGCCTAACAACAACATACAAGTCATCACAGTACGACAAACTAGCAGGGGAGTGGTGGGAGCGAAATCATAGTGTCTGCATAATTTTAGCTTTCCTAAATAATGCCAAATTAATTTTTGGAAGTAGGGTAGAAATGTGCTTCACAGAGTTTTTAATTGAGTTCTTAATGGCTTATTAAAAGCAGATTGCCAGGTCTTTCCCAGATCACAGTCTCACAAAACAAAAACAAAAATTAACAGCCTCTCTATATGGTTCCCCACCTCATCCTGCTCTAATTTATCTAAGTAATAGCAACACATTCCTTCAGAATTAAAGTCTAAGGGTTATCATCTGTTCTTCCCGTCTCCCATCCAATCAACTAAAATATCAGTGTTTCTACCATCAAAATATACCTTGGATCATCAATTTCTCCTCATCTTCATTTGCACTGCTTCCATTCAAACCACTATCATTTCTCTCTGCAACAGTATTCCCACCCGTCTCCCGCTTTCCAATCAAGTTTTACCATCAATCCATTCTACTCATGGAAATTAAAATTATCTTTTATAATATAAATCAATTCATATCTTTCCCCAACTTCAAAGCATCTATTGATTCTTTACCAAGCCTTAGAAATCTCTGCAGCATGTGTCCCCTGCCCACTTCTTAACCTCACCTCCTGCCTCCTTCCCCTTGGTCACTCTGCTCCATCTACTTCTGTGATTATTTTCTTTATTGCTTACCCACATTGCTTAATGAAAGCAATGAAGACTTGAAGCAATTACTGATGAAGATCAAAGACTACAGCTATCAGTATGGATTACACCTCAACATAAAGAAAACAAAAACCCTCACATCTAGACCAATAAGCAACATCATGATAAATGGAAATAAGACTGATGTTGTCCAGAATTTAATTTTACTTGAATTCACAGTCAATGTCCGTGGAAGCAGCAGTCAAGAAATCAGACGTAGTATTGAACTGGGCAAATCTGCTGCAAAAGACCTCTTTCAAGTGTTTAGGAGCAAAGATGTCACCTTGAAGACAAAGGTGCACTTGACCCACGCCACGGTATTGTCAATAGCCTCATATGTATGTGAAAGCTGGACAATTGATAAGGAAGGCTGAAGAATTTATGCATTTGAATTGCAGTGTTGGCGAAAAATATTGAAAATACCATGGACTGTGAGAAGAACGAAAAACTTGGTCTTGGAAGTAGAACTGGAATGCCCTTTAAAAGTGAGAATGGCCGGACTATGTCTCTCACACTTTGTTCATGTTGTCAGAAGGGAGCAGTCCCCAGAGAAGGATATTATGCTTGGTAACATAGAGGATCAGTGAAAAAGGGGAAGACTTTCAACAAGATGGATTGACACAGTGCCTGTGGTGATGGCCTCGAGCATAGAAAAGATTGTGAAGATGGCACAGGACCAGTGTTTCATTTTGTTGTATATAAGGTTACTCTTAGTTGGAGCCAACTTCATGGTACCTAACAACAACATGTTTATTGGTGTAGATTTAATTGATGTCTCACTGTTTGCTGATCTGTCAGAGCTCTTATGTCAGTATGTCCTCATAGATGCCAGTCTCACCTACAACAGCTTGAGGTAAAGAAAAGATTATAAGTCCCAAAGTATGACAGAATTCCATTTACGAACAGTGTACCAACAGTTTGCCCTTGAAAATGTGCTTGGCATATATTTCTGAGCCTTAGATTTCTCGTAACAAAACAGAGATGATAATCCCCTAGTACACAGATTTACAAGAGTAATAGTAATTCATATTTATTATTTTGTTGTTTCTGTGTGCTGTCAAGTCAATTCCAACTCATAGAGGCCCTATGGAACAGAGTATAAATGCCCCATATGTTCTACCTAGGCTGTAATCTTTCTGGGAGCAGATCTCCAGTTCATCTCTCCCTTGGAGTGGCTAATTGGTTTGAACTGCCAATGTTTTGGTTAGCAGCTGAGTGCTTAATCATTGTGCCACCAGGATTCCTTATTGAATACAGGTAGTCCAGATTTATGACAAGATTTTACTCCAGTAACTCTGTTATAAGTTAGTTCTGATATAAGTAGAATATGTCTCTCTCTCTCTCTCTCTCTTTTTTTTTTAGTTTGTAGTATTATTGGCTTTTATAAGTATCTTTATAAATCTGATCTTTATTATTTGTCTTTAGGTCTTGGAAACACTGCTTATAAATTTATGGGCATATATTAATACATACATATATACATATTACTAATGATAAGATGTACAAAGAGAAAACCAGACAGTCATAAGTGTGGTTCATCATAACTGTATTTACAATGTGTTAAATACTACTGTGTATGCATAATCTCATTTTTTTTCTACACTACTACCATATGATATAGATTCTATTATTATTCTTTTCAACAGATGGAAGAAAATTGAGAGTTTGTGTAATTGCAAGTGATCACTCAGAGTTTGGAGCCAATATTTGAATCTGGATATGCCATACTTGAGCTTAACCACTATGAGCACAACATATATTTTGACTGTATGTAGGATCTCTTCATTCTTACACCCATGTTCTACCCAAAAGAATAGCTACAAAGTAGAAAAAAATACATGTTTTTTTTTTTTTTTTCCAATCTGGGAAAGTACTTAGATTATATATATGCTTTCAAAGATGGAAGCTGTCAGAAGACAAGATTTCACTATAAAATGACTATAGTACCTCAGTGTTTATCCCATCTTGAGCTGCCCCAACAAAAACAGAAGCAAGTAAAGAAATCATGGAAAGCAGCTTTCAAGATTAAAAAAAAAAAAAAAACCTGTGAGTCAATAAGGCAGAACACCATGGTGCCAATCAGATAGTATGTGTGGGAGCCTGCGGTGAGAAAATATATAGTGAAGCTGAAACTGTTATTTTCACCTGCCAAGGCTGCTTGAAGAAAAAGATATGGACTAGATCAATTTTAAAGCCACAGAATTCACAAGGGCAATTTAGAACACCACTGCTCTTTAACCAATTTGACTAATTGTTTCACTTTTCAAACAGCATACCCTGTTACTTCCAAATGTCTGGATGCTTTTGTCTGTGAAGAGGCACTTCAAAAGCAATTATTAGTCTCAAAATATATATGATGCACTTGGAGTTACTGTTACTTTTTATTTGCCAGGGAGACATCAAATATATGTACACACAGACAAACCATGCCATCACCCATATTACTGAAATTCTTTCATATACTATCCTCAGGATGATGTTGGAAAGTTTATAACAACTACTCATTTTCAGATATCCCATTTGGCTTTTCAATTCTCTATCAGGAGGCTTTTCTTTACTGATGATGCATGAGAATAGTAGCACTGGGCATTTCTAATTTACTGAGGAGAAAATAAAAGAAGATTCTATGACCTTTTTGGAACACAAAAATGATTTAAAATATGTCTCATCATTTACTGGTGACAAAACACTTAAATTTTTCTTGATCTTCAGTGATGATTAAAACCAGATGGTATGTACATTTTTACTGCTCTTCTCCAAGTATAATTTGTGGACTATAAACATCAGAGTCAATGCTAGTGGTTGCTAAATAGGACATATCACAGACCGATGAAATCAGAGAATCTAGGAGTGGGGCCATAGAACCTGTAATTTTTAAAAGTTTACAAGGTTACCTCTAGACCAAGAAGGTAGAATAAAAAGCTCAATGTGCCTGTCCCCCACAGAAAAAAAACAACAACAAATAGAAACTGTTAAGCCTAACTTTGTCAGAACTCTGGTAAACAATCAGAGGTTTATGGCTACCAAGCAAAAGCTTAATCAACAAGAAAGCAACAAGAAAATGCTTGGAAAGTTCTGTGGCCTGTTATTACTAAACTGTGCCCTTTGCCACCCTGGCTTAGCACACAGCTTAAAGTAGCAGCCCGTACTTCCAGCTTGGAACTCCAGTCTTTGGTTTTGAAAGGAGTAGAGCACACCTTAGGTATTATTGTGTTTGTCTGTTTGAACCTGTTGGATCATTACCTAAAGGACTAAAGCAAAATATATATCTCTGTTTCATCCATGTTTGAGGTAGCTCAAGGTGAGAAAGTGCAAGCACTATAGGAAGGACTGAAAGGCCTGTAGCTACCTGAAGAAGAGTGGAAGAAGGGTTTCAGAACAGACCCAAATTAGAAGGACTGCAAGAAGTGTTTCCTGTCTTCATAAAAATAGTTTGGAAAAGTCACTAAACCAATGGAGCACTACAGCCTTCAACAATAAAATAAAATAAAAAAGAAATAGCAAATCCTGAAGAAGGAGAAGAAGCTGATTTCCAGAATTACCACATTATTTTCCTCAAAAGTCTCATCTTCAACAAAAAATAATAAGGCACACAGAGAAACAGAAAAAGAAGACATGTTCAAAAGATCCAAAGAAAGAGGTAGATCATACTGAGAAAGCCAAGACATTGGACTTACTAGATAAAGAGTTTGTTCTTTTTGTTAGGTGCCATCAACAACTGTTTTATATATGTTCAAAGAGCTAAAGAAAACATGGAGAAAGAACTAAAGAAATCAGGAAACAGTCTATAAACAAAATGATAATATGAATAAGGAGAAATTATAGAAAGGAAACAAACAGAACTCTTAAAGCTGAAAAGCATAACTGAAATTAAAGATTCACTAGAGGGGCTTAACAACATAATTGAGTTGGCAGAAGAAAAAATCAGAAAATCAGTGAACTTGAAGAGAGAGAACAATTGAAAGCATCCAGTTAAAAGAACACAAAGAAAAATAAGGAAAAATGAAAGGATGGTGACCTGTGGCACACTAAGGATCTCTGGTGGTGCAGGGCCTAAGGCATTTGACTGCTAGCTAGAAGGTAGGCGGTTCAAACCCACCAGCCACTCTGCAGAAGGAAGACAGGGCAATCTGCTTCTGTAACGATTTACCACCTCAGAAACCCTCTTGTAATCTGTGGCTTAATGATGATTATGTTGTACATTGTTACACTGGAATTGATTATGGTAAACAAAGTTGGTACCAATTTTCCAACATACAAATTCCATGTGTGTGAATGTAACAGAGAAGGATTTTTAAAGAGTGCTAGTTTGGGGTGGCCAAACAACAGAATGGAAATACTTGGCATTTGAGAAGGATGGTTACCAGGGATGGGAGGGGAGGGAAGGGAACACTGCTAGATAGATAGAGACAAGTATTGATTTGAAGGGAAGGGCAATGTACCAAAAGTGAGTGATCAACACGGTGGTACTGAGGAAGAGGAAGACATGGAGAGGTGCATGTATACGGTTGGCAATGCTTCTACATACATATCTGTATGTGCTTTAAGAATGTCCAAGTGTATAGTAGAGGTGACAAGAGGCAATGTTATGGTGGTTTCTTGGCCACAGCCCACTACCCTGAGTAGTGGGACATGTGGGCTCAGGACCATGCTCTCAGGGGGACATCAAGATCAATTGGCATAACATATTACACAAAAACATTGTTCTACATCCTTCTTTGGTGAGTAGAGACTGGGGTTTTAAAAGCTTGCAAGCAGCCATCTAGATGCAACAATGGGTCTCTCCTACTCCAGAACAAAGAAGAGTGAAGAAAATGAAGACACATTGAAACAATTAGTCCAAGTGACTGGTACAGCATGCTATCCTCAGCCTATATGAACATGAGACAAGAACTAAATTCTTGTACCCAGCTACTACTGTCAAGCACTCAGAAAGGGATCAGTGCAGGAGATCCTGGACAGAGTGGGAGAAAAATGTGGAACAAAACTCAAAATCATATTAAAAAGA
>NW_006922211.1:1124899-1127444 GCF_000298275.1 Orycteropus afer afer
AATGAATTATGGATAACATTGAGAAGAATGGGAATTCCAGTACACTTAATTGTGCTTATGACAAACCTGTCACAGACCAAGAGGCAGTCGTTCAAATGCAACAAGGGGATACTGCATTCAAATCAAGACAGGTGTGTGTGAGGGTTGTATCCTTTCACTATACTTATTAAATCTGTATGCTTAGCAAATAGTCTGAGAAACTGGACAATACGAAGAAGAATATGGCATCAGGATTGGAGGAAGTCTCCTTCACAACGTGTGGTTTGCAGGTGACACTTTTGTTGCTGAAAGTGAAGATGACTTGAAGTACTTACTGATGAAGAACAAAGACTTCAGTATGGATTGTGCCTCAACATAAAGAAAACAAAAATCCTCACAACTGGACCAATCAGCAACATAATGATAAACAGAGGAAAGATTGAAGTTGTCAAAGTAGTTAAGTCATATGTACAACTTCTTATTTCCAGAACCTCCTCAGTAAACAATATCTTTCTATGATGACATCCTTGATTCCAAAGCTTCATAAGGATTGACAACCATGCCTGACTTGCTCATCACTATATCTTTTAACTGTATAAACTGTATGGAATTCCATGGTGCCTGATACATAATACAGGTTTAGTAAATATTTCTTTAATGAGGAAAGTGAGTTATATTATAATTATTTTCTTGACATATCCACACATGCCCAAAGACAATGTCTATATTCATAACACCCAGGAAAGTGTCTGGCACATGATAAACCAAAACCAAACCAAATCACCTGCCATTTAGTTGATTCTGACTCACAGTGACTCTATAGGACAGAGTAGAACTGCCTATAGGGTTTCCAAGCCTGTAATTTTTTACAAAAGCAGACTGCTACATTTTTCTCCTGCAAAGCTGCTCGTGGGTTCTGTCAATCTTGTGGTTAGTAGCCAACCACTTTTGCCACTGTGCCACCAGAGCACATGATACATACTTAATTTATGCCTGATTGTTGAGCAAATGTATATTAATATCACATATTTTATATCTGTCTCAGGGTGTTGATGTTGTTGTTAGGTGCCATTGAATCATCTCTAACTCATAGCAACCCTATGTACAACAGAACAAAATGCACAGTGTTGTGCCAGCCTCATGATCCTTGCTATACCTGAGTCCATCGTTGTAGCCGCTGTGTCTACCCATCTTGTTGAGACCCTTCCCCTTTTTAGCTGATCCTGCACTTTACTAAGCATGATATCCTTCTCCAGGGAATGGTTCCTTTTGAAAACATGACCAAAGTAAGTGAGACAAGGCCTGGCCATTCTCGCTTCCAAGGAGCATTCTGGCTGCACTTCTTCCAGGACAAGTCTGTGCTGTTAGTTTTTTAGCAGTCCATGGTACTCTAAGTATTCTTCGCCAACATCACAACTCAAAAGCATCAACTCTTCTTTGGCCTTCCTTATTCATTATCCAGCCCTCGCATGCATAAGAGGCAATTAAAAATACCATGGCTTAGGTTAGGCACACCTTAGTTTTCAAGGGGACATCTTTACTCTTCAGTAAAGATGAAAGAGGTCTTTTGCAGTAGATGTGTCCAATGATGTCTTCACTGCTGCTTCCATTGGTGTTGATTGTGTATCCAAGTAATATGAAGTCTTTGACAACTTCATTCTTTTCTCCATTTATCATGATGCTGTTTGTTGGTCCAGTTGTGAGGATTTTTGTTTTCTTTATATTGAGGAGTAATCCATACTGCAGAGTACAGTCTTCAATCTTCATCAGTAAGTGTTTCAAGTCATCCTCACTTTCAACAAAGTTGTGTCGTCTGCATATTGCAGGCTGTTAATGAGTCTTCTTCCAATACTGATGCCGTGTTCTTTATTCATATAATCCACTGTCTTGGAATATTTGCTCAGAAAACAATTTGAATAAATATGGTGAAAGGATATAACCCTGATGTACTTCCTTCCTGAGTTTAAACCATGCAGTATCCCCTTGTTCTGTTCAAGCAACAGCCTCCTGGTCTATGTTCAGGTCATGAGTATAGTTAAGTGTTCTGGAATTCTCACTCTTCTCAATGCTATCCATAATTTTTTATGATCTACACCGTTGAATGCTTCTGCATAATCAATAAAACATAAGTAAACATATTTCTGGTATTCTTTGCTTTGAGCCAAGATCTACCCAACATCAGGAATGATATCTCTTGTCCCATGTCCTCTTCTGAATCCAGCTTGCATTTTTGGAAGTTCTCTGTCAATATATTGCTGCAACCATTTTTCAATTATCTTCAGTAAAACTTAACTTGCATGTGATATTAATTTCCATGTTCTGTGGGATCTCCTTTCTTTGGAATGGGTACATATATGGATATCTTCCAGTCAGTTGGCCAGGTAGGTATCTTCCAAATCCCTTGGCATAGGCAAGTGAGTGCCTCCAGTGGGGCATTTGTTTGATGAAACATCTCAATGGGCATTCCATCAATCCACGGAGACTTGTTTTTTGCCAATTCCTTCAGTGTAGCCTCAACTTCTTCCTTCAATACCATTGGTTCTTGATCATATGCCACCTACTGAAA
>NW_006922211.1:1127614-1135890 GCF_000298275.1 Orycteropus afer afer
TCATTATAATAATTGGCTTTGTCTTCTGGAGCTGCTCTTTGAAATCTTCTAATCAGCTCTTTTTTCTTGTCATTTCTTCCATTTGATTTAGCTACTCTCCATTCAAGGGCAAGTTTCAGAGTGTCTTCTGACATCCACTTTGGTTGTTTCTTCCTTTCCTGCCTTTTTAATGACCTCTTGCATTCTTCATGGATGATATTCTTGATGTCATCCCACAATTCCTTTGGTTTTTGGATATTGGTGTTCAGTGCATCAAAGCTACTATTTAGATGGTCTCTAAATAAAGAAAGGATATGATCAAGGTCATATTTTGGCTCTCATGGGCTTTTTTAAAAATTATCTTCAACTTCAACTTGAACTTGCTTATGAGCCATTGATGGTGTATTCTACAATCAGCTCCTGGCCTTGTTTTGGCTGAAATACTGAATTTCTCCATTGCCTATTGCCACTGATGTAGTCAATCTGATTCCTGTGTACTCCATCTGGTGAAGTCAATGTGTATAGTCACCATCTGTGTTATTGAAAAAAGGTTTTGCAATGAATAAGTCATTGGCCTTGCAAAATTCTGTCATGCATTCTCCAGCATTATTTCTATCACCAATGCCATATTTTCCAACTACTGGTGATTCTTCTTTGTTTCCAACTTTTGTATCCCAATCACCAGTGATACTCAGCACATCTTGATTACATGTTAGGTCAATTTCAGACTGCAGAAGTTGGTAAAAATTTTCAGTTTTCTCATCTTTGGCTTTGGTGGTTGGTGCATGCATTTGAATAATAGTATTAACTGGTCTTCCTTTTAGGCATATAGATATTATCCTATCACTGACAGCATTGAACTTCAGGATAGATCTTGAAACGTTCTTTGTGATGGTGAATGCCACACCATTCCTCTTCAATTTGTCATTCCACGCTTAGTAGATCAAATGGTTGTCTGATTCAAAATGCTCAAAATCAGTCCATTTCAGCCCACTAATGCCTACGTTATCGATCTTTATGTGTCCCATTTCATTTTTGAAAACTTTCAATTTTCCTAGATTCATACTTCATGCATTCCATGTTCTTATTATTAATGGATGTTTGTAGCTGTTTCTTCTCATTTTGAATCATGCCACATCAGCAATTGTAGGTCCCAAAAACTTTACTCCATCCATATCATTAAGGTTGGCTCTACTCTGAGGATGCAGCTCTTCCCCAGTCATATTTTGAGTGCCTTCCGACCTGAGGGGCTCATCTTCCAGCACTATATTAGACAGTGTTTCAGGGTCATTCATAAAGTTTTCTAGTTGTATATCAGACAGTATTTCACTGCTATTCATAAGGTTTTCATTGACCAATTCTTTTAGAAATGGGTGGTCTCTTCCTTCCTCCAAGTCTGCTTTAGTCTGCAAGCTCCACTGCAACCTGTCCACCATGTGTAACCCTGCTGGCATTTGTAACACCAGTGGTATATTCTCCAGCCTCATATCAACACACAAGCCACCACAGGATGACAAACTGACAGACAAGTTCATCTCCCTTAGCTATTCCATACCACTCTGCTCACTTCCTGGCCTCCCTTTAAGCTGCTCCAAACTCTGTGCCTGGCTCCCTTCCCAGGCTGCCCTTAAAGCTGCTTCCAAACACCCCCATGCATGGCTCTCCTTCTGGGCCACCCTTAAGGCTGCTTCCAAACACCCCCCACACACACACCTCGCTCTCCTTCTGGGCCATCCTTAAAGCTGTTTCCAAGTTCTCAGGTTGAGCTCTGTCTAAAATGTCTGTCATCCTAAATTCCATACTGTTTTCATCTGCACTCTGTGTGCTAAAGCTATAAGTGCCTTTGATCTCTGAATAACTGCCTTCAGCCTAAATATATAGCTTCATTCATTTATTTTTTACCTTGGTATATGCAACCAGATCCAGGTCACCTGAAAGCCCTATATATTAGACTTATGTGAATATCTGATTTTTACAAAATGTTTATACTCTGATTTTCCGGCTAAATTTATTCCTTCTTTGTGTCTTTTCTGGTTACCTGTTGTTTTCTCTCCTTACCAAGATGTCTAAGTCACAATTTCTTTTAATATTTGTCTGGTCATACTCCTCTCATCCGAGGCCTACTTAGTTACCTCTAATGTGTAGAAACTGATTTGTTACAGAACATTCACAAAACATGGAGTAAACTATTACCTTTAAATGACCATCAATTAGTTAAATTTTTTGTGTAGTAGGATCAGGGAAGAAAGGAATCCCAAATCATTTAAGGTGCTTCAATTTAATAGATCTGAACTTATGTGAGTTGTAGACCCATTGGCAGTGGTGAAATAGACCAAGAATATGGGTAGAAAGCATAATATTTTTAAAAGTTTGCAAGTGCCTATGAAAACCAAGCATTGTTATAATGGAAGGCATGACATAGTGTTTTCCTCATCCTATCTCCCCATCTCATCTCTCCCAGGACTTATCCTATACCCACTTCTGCTATAATAGCTATCTGATGAAAAATTGAGATTTTTCTGAGGGAAAGATTCTAGAGAGTTAGGCTCTCTATTAGTCTATAATTAGGCTCATATGCTTTAACCAGTCAGGAGTAGAAGAGATGTGACAAGATTTTCCAGGTCAAACAGGAGGAAGTTAGGACAACATTCAAAGGCATGCATTTTGTAATCTTTATGGGGAGAACTTTTAATCTTGTCCTTTCTGCAGGCCTCTTCTCCACAACCCAGAGTTCAAGGGGCCCCAACTCCTCATTTTTCACAATCTAAATTTGACCTTGAAGATATTTTGGGAGTATCCCTTTCTTCAGTGGTATCTATGGCCCTAATACCCCATGTACCAAGCATTAGTAGTAAGCTGAATAAATACATAATCCACCTCTGTGTATTAATATGTCAGTTCAAAAGTATATACTTTAGAAATCACAAAAACAGAAAGAAGATTAGAGGTTACCAGAAGCTACAGTGGAGAAGGACAAATTATTGTTTAATGAGTAGGGGTGATGAAAAAATTTTGGAAGCCAACAGTGGTGGTAGTTATATAAAATTGTGAATGTAATTAATGTAATTGAACAGAACACTTAAAATGACAAATTTTGTTATATATATTTTAACACATTCAAATAAAAATTTTAATAAGCGTTTGTAGTGAATAAAGCACAATTTAAGAGATTTCCTAATGTTATTATAGGGAATGCCTATTTTAAAGGGTTTCCATAGACATAATCAAAACATAAAGAACTAAAAATCTTAACATACTATTAATGTTTTACTTGTTGGAGTAATATTTCACAGAAAAATGGGGACATTGGTGGTTCAGTAGTAAAATTCTTCCCTTCCATGTGGGAGACCCTGGTTAGATCCCTGGGGAATGGACCTCATGCACAGTTACCACCTGCTATCAGTGAAGGCTTGTGTGTTGCCATTATGCTGAACATGTTTCAGTGGAGTTTACAGACTAAGATGAACTCTAAGAAAAGGTTTTCTGCTCTACTTACAAAAATCATCCCATGTAATCTCTACAGATCACAACAAGCCTATCCAAAAATGGTAATGTGCAGGACACTGGAGCATTCTGTTCTAATGTGCATAGAGTTGCCATGACTCCAAAGGGTTCCCTAACTCAAAAGCAGTGAATGGCGTCAATTTCATACAAGTACACTCCAGTACCAACCATTGGCTGATCTTCTCCTCTTTGATATATTGAGAATTGAGTATATAAGCAAAGAAAAAAAGTACATAGATTATGCATAGATATTCTGTATGCATAGTTTAACATTATGAATATTAAAACCTATCAAAACACTCTTTGCCAAAATAATAGAATGGGCAAGTACAGGGACTGCAAACAAATTTCATTTTGCTTGCCAACTCCTAAACCAATGGTTATTTATTTCTTAGAAAACCGCTAGGAAAATGATGCTGGAGTTTCATCCATCCTCAACAGGTAAGAGTACCATAATCAGTTAACAACATGTTTCACGGGAATAGGGAATAGTAGAATGCCACATATTTTCCATTTGTCTTACTTTGTGCTTGAATTGCTTCAGTAGTTTCCAAGTTGGTGCTGTTGGCTCAACCAAATTATTCCCAAATTACCCTTCTTCCAACATTGTAATTATCATTACCACCAGGATGCTGACATATCACACATCCTAGATTCATTCAAATTATTGATTTTGTTTTTCAAAGCCATCAGAATTTGATCTCAACCTATATATTTAATTTTATGTTATCACTTCCCCAACTGATATCTTTAACTTTTGCCAGAGTGATCATTTCACCATCCCTTCTAACATACTGCATTTGTTACTGCATGTATGCACTGGCTTATGCTGTTCGCACTCACTTAAGAATGTCCTGTCTTCTCTACTAATCCCAATCCAATCTTTCTTTTTTTAAGTAGGGTCTTTGGGTTATAAGAAATGAAGCTTATCTGAGTAATTGCAATAATGTAGTGGGGAATTTATTGTAAAGATATATAAAATCGTAATTTGGAAGCCACTAGTAGCTAAGGTAACCCTTGATATTGGCTATTGTTTTCAGTGTATCTCACATGGCTCATAATGGTCTTACTCTGGTAGCGTAGTGGCTAAGGCTCTTGACTGCTAACCAGACGGCTGGTGGTTCAAACCCACCAGCCACTCCTCAGAAGGAAGATGGGGCAATCTACTTCCGTAGTGATACTGCCTCGGAAACCCAAGGAGGGGTCGCTATGAGTTGGGTCTGACTCGACGGCACATAACAACAACAACAACAACAACTTTCAACTTCATTTGGTGAATTTACTCTCTGTTCCTCTCTCTACCAAACAGGCTTTTCTCATTCCTCAAATGTTCTGCCTTCTCATATTTCTTGTTCCCTCATAAGTTTGTTCTGGACATGATCTTCATGGCCTCTCTAGCTATCTTTTATATCAAGACCTCAACTTTAACTTGGTCTAATAATTATATTAATCTTTCAATATGTCTTAAAATTCAGAGACCAAGAAACTAGTTGATCCAGCTAATCATTTTGCAGCCTACAACATAAGTAAACAAACCATCTATAGATTGATTGTTTTGAGATCAGATACTCAACTATGTGGCTGCAAAGAGGAGTGTGGGTAATGAGGGACATGCAGAACAAACTATGGTGAGAGGGAGTATGGATGGGCCAGATTCCCTTAAAGGAGCGTAAGGACAAGTAGACAATAGATTCACATCTCTTATTAAATCCACTGCCAAGGATGGAGAGACTTTGTCTCACCTACTTTGGACATGTTATCAAAATGGATCTGTCCTTGGAGAAGGGCATCAGGCTTGGTAAAGTAGAGGATCAGTGAAAAAGATGAAGCCTATCAACAAGATGGATTGACACATTGACTGCAACAATGGGCTCAAACATAGCAACAATTGTAAGGAAGGTGCAGGACTGGACAATGTTTCACTCTATGGTACAGAGAGTCTCTATGAAGAGGAATCAACATGATGGCATCTAATAACAAAAGCAGCAGCCATCTAGTTGATTCCTACTCATAGCAACGCTGTAGGACAGAATATAACTGCCCTGTAGGATTTCCAAGGCTGTAATCTTTATGGAGGAGCTCTGATAGTGTAGTGCCTAAGGCACTTGACTGCTAACCAGAAGGCTGGCGGTTCAAACCCACCAGCCACTCCTCGGAAGGAAGGTTGGGCAATCTACTTACGTAGTGATACCACCTCAGAAACCCAAGGAGGGGTCACTATGAGTTGGATCTGACTCGACGACACATAACAACAACAACAATCTATGGAAACAGATGGCTACACCTTTTTCCCATGGAGCAGTTGATGGGTTAAAACCACAGACCTTCCAGATTGATGCTGAGCGATTTAACCACTGCACCACCAGGGCCCAATTGACATCTCTAATTAGCCTCCCTTAACTACCTAGCTCAAGTTCTCCATCCTGGAAGCCTTCCACAGTTACTAGAGATGAGAGAGTAGTATCTCTCCTGAAAATTCCATTACAATTCATAAAACCAAAACCAAACCCACTGCCACTGAGTCAATTCCAACTCAAAGTGACCCCACAGGACAGAGTAGAACTGTCTCGCAGGGTTTCCAAGATTGTAAATCTTTACAGAAGCATCTTTGTCCTATAGAGCAGTTGGTGGGTTCAGGCTGCCATCCTTTTGGTTAGCAGCTGAATGTTTTAACCACTGCATTACCAGAGCTCCTGATGAAATGCATAAACAAAACAAAACAAAACAAAAATCTCACAGCCATTGAGTCAATTCTGACTTATAGAAACCCTCATTGGGTTTCCAAGGATGTAAATCTTTACAGAAGCAGATTGCCTTATTTTTCTTCTATGGAGCAGCTAAATGCCTTAACCACTACACAACCAGAGCTCCTTGATATAATGCATTTGTTGTTGTTGTTGTTATGTGCCGTCGAGTCGGCCCCGACTCATAGCGACCCCTCCTTGGGTTTCCGAGGCAGTATCACTACGGAAGTAGGATTGCCCAACCTTCCTTCCGAGGAGTGGCTGGTGGGTTTGAACCGCCAGCCGTCTGGTTAGCAGGCAAGTGTCTTAGCCACTATGCTACCAGAGCATAGTGAGTATTATTTATTAGATTTTGGAATATATGCTTATAGATAGGTCTTAATCTTTAATCAAAATCTAATTTCATACACTTAATTTATTAGATTACATATTCAGTGCAAGAACCATGTCATAGGCCTTTATTCTGTTTGTTTTGATTTCTTTAGATTTTGTAATTATCTACAATAGCTAACACAATGTTGGCTACAAAACAGATAGTTAATATATTTATTGATATTAAAAGGGTGGGGTTTAAAATATTATTATATTCTCAAGATAGGGACCATAAAAAGCAAGCATTCTCATTTCAAACAAATTGCATCAGTGAAGATATTGAGCAGATGGATGTATAATTAAATAATCCTTCCATAGGTAGAATACACACTATTCATTTTTTCTCCTCTGGGAAATTGCAAGAGTCAGTTCAAAGAAACCTGAAAAAATTCCATTTGAAGAGATTTTCCCCTGGGGTTAATTTATGTCAGAACATGTGAAATGACTTGTGTTCATATTTAGACAGCCTAATTCCACATCTAGTGATATGATTATTTGAGTGACAAAAAAAGACCTTACAGCTTTCATATTAGAAATTTCTTATCCACTACTGTTTTAACTCAAATAATGCACACCTTCTACAGTTATTTGCCAACCCTTCAAGAGGTATTTTCATAAGTGCACTATGCTCATTTTTTACAACAATTTTAAAAAATGTCATTATGGCACTTATAAAAATATTTCCCAGTGGGAAGGGAGTGGTTAGCAAACAAATGTACAAGGTGTGGGTTATTTGAGTAAAAATGTGGTATAAAGCTCAGTATAGAATTAGTATGTTACCTTATAAAAATAAGAATTGTAGTATTTATTTTATACTTAATTCGTAATAAAAACATTAAATTTATCTACACCTATAGTGTAATCCAGATTTCTAAGGTGAAGTAATAAGGTGTCTGCATATTTAAATGCTTCAAATTACCATCAACGGATCAAGAAATCTAGACTATCACTATAGACTTTTTACTTTAAGTTGTATAACTTTGTTTAAGCCAATCCACCTATTTCTTGATTGGTCCAATTAAGAAAATGAAGAGAAAAACAGCTGCTGAAATATTTTCCACCTACAGAGTCACTGTGAGTCAGAATCAACTCTATGACAATGCGGTATAGAGAAATTACTCCAAATTGCATATCTTCTGACAAAATCTTTCCTCTGTGCCCACATATCGAACAGCTTGATTTTCATCTCTTTTTTGGATGTCTCAATGGCACCTCAAAAATTTATATGCTCCCCTTCTGCCTCCCCAACCTACTTCTATTTCTGTGCCCTTTATACCCTCAAATGAAGTTAACTGTCCATTCAGTTCAACATTCTCTCTCTTTGACCCCATACACCCAGTTCATTATTGAGTCCACTTAAATATCTCTAAACTTGTTATATTTCTTACCATCTCTACCCCTAATTCCATAATCTATGCTATTATCTTCTCTTGCTCCAAAAGCAATAACTTCTTAATGGCCTCATCTATTCTGCTCTCCCTTCAGCCTGTTCTCCACACTCACAATGGGATGTTGGAAAGAAAATCTAATGATATCTTTCTCTTGCTTAAAAATTCTCAGTGCTTTCTTATGGCTTTCAGGCTAAAAGTGAAATTCCTTAATACACTCATCAAGACTTTTCATGATTCCATTCCTAAATACTTCTACAAGCACATTTGAATCATGTTCTCTCTTTCC
>NW_006922211.1:1137500-1138810 GCF_000298275.1 Orycteropus afer afer
GATGGAAACTACCTAAATGCTCATCAATGGGTGAGTGGATAACCAAATTATGGTACATGCACACAATGGAATACTGTGCTACATTAAAGAATAATGAGGGGTACATGAATCATCTCACAACGTGGATGAACCTGGAGGACATTATGCTGAGTGAAATAAGTCAATCACAGAAAGGCAAGTACTGTATGAGCCCATTACTGTAAAAAGACAGAGGAGGGTTTTCTTGGGAAAGGGAACTCACTTTGTAGGTTACCGAGATGGAGAGGGAAGGGGAGGAATTAATTTCAGACTAGTTGGGGCCCACACACTGATGTGAGTAAGGGGAGGGATATATGGAAAGGGTCTGTGATCACCATGATAACATTGGGAAATGGGAGGATACCAAATTGTGCACATAAGAGATAGACAACAGATGCTAATGCCAACCAATGTGTCCATTATCAACTTGTTTTTGCTCTCCATAGTATCTTTGATGTATACCATGAAGCTCATCTGGTGCATTTTAAATGCTTAATAAGTATTTTGTTGAATGAATCCATAAATTGCTGCCCTAATTTGAAGATTTTCAGAGTGTGTCCTTAAGGGGGGCAGTTCATTAATTCTTTTTCTATTCTATGTGTTCAATTATAGTCACTGCCATCAAATGACTTCCTGCTTCTTATTTAGGTAACAAACTCAGGTATTTAACCATGAAGAGTTTTAGGACTTTGAAACAAGGAAGCCAAGGTAAAATCAATAATAACCAAGGTCTACTTTTGGATAAGGAGAATGTACCTAGAACATGTTTACATGAGCCTGGCATTTCTTTTTTTTTATTTTTTAGCAGACATTAGTTGCTTACATAATGAAACACATCATAATACTGATGAGATTTAATGTTTAAATAAAAATAAAAAACAGAAACGTCACTAATACATAGTATTCATCAGGAGATAATGAAATGAAAAAATAGAAACTAAACTCATTGCCATCGAGTCAATTCCAACTCATAGCAGCCAAGCAATTAACCATTATGCCGCCAGGGCTTAGGGGGAATTCCCTTTCAATAATCCTAAATCTGCCAGTTTCTCTGTCAACCCCAATGTGGAAATAATGAGGAGAAAGAAAGAACAGCAGGAACAAGCAGATTTAGTCTTTATTCTTTTATAATACTATGTAACAGAATGGTAACCCAACTATACCATTATCCCAAATGTTCTTTTTTTTTTATTATTTTTATTAGGATTTGGGTGAAGATTTACAGAGTAAATTCACTTTTCATACAGCAGTTCACATATACTTTGTCTCATGTCATTGACCAAAATTTACAA
>NW_006922211.1:1152465-1153375 GCF_000298275.1 Orycteropus afer afer
TAAAAGAACTAACAGATCTGTCCTGGAGGAAGTGCACCCGAAATGCTCTTTGGAAGCAAGAATGGCCAGACTTCGTCTCACCTACTTTGGTCATTTTGTCAGAAGGGACCATTCCCTGGAGAAGGATGTCATGCTTGGTAAGGTGGAGGGTTGATGAAAGAGGGGAAGGTCTTCAATGAAATGGATTGACATGGTGGCTGCGATGATGGGCTCAAGTATAGCAAGGATCATGGAGCTGGCGCAGGATCGCATGGTGTTTCGTTCTGCTGTGCATAGGGTCACTATGAGTTGGAATTGACTCTACATCCCCTAATGACAACAACAACAACAGGCTAACAAATTTTCTAGTAAGTCAAAAACCAGAAGTCTAGTCACTTTGAACTCTGTAGGGAAGAAGTCTGGTTAGGTATGCATGATTATATTAGGGTTAATCTAAAAGCCAAGGCCGGATAGATGAAATCACTTACCACAAACAACAAAAAAACCACCACTACCAACATAGCGCAGTGGTTAGGCATTTGGGTATTAACCAAAAGGTCAGTGATTTGAAACCACCAGCTCTTCCATGGGAGAAAGAGAAAGCAGTCTGCTTCTGTAAACATTTACAGTCTTGGAAACCCTCTGGGAAGTGCTACTCTGTTCTAAAGGGTCACTATGAGTCATGATGGTTTTGAGTTTCATTTGGGTTTTCCAGTAACATCACAGGCCTTATTTTCTGTGTTAATGATCTGCTACTCTAGTTGTCTCTCTTTCCAGCTTAGGATATTTTTCTGGTTACCTAGTACCACTCTGACAAGAATATACCGCAAATGGGATGGCTTTAATAAACAGGAGTTTATTCTTACAATTTGGAGGCTTCAAGTCCAAGTTCAAAGTGCCAGGCTTTAGGGGCTGGGTGAAAGCCCCTCAA
>NW_006922211.1:1153624-1154311 GCF_000298275.1 Orycteropus afer afer
CTACTCAGCTGCTCACAGTAGATTCCACCATGGAGTTGATTACCAGTATCGTCATGGGGAATATTATATCCAGCTGCCCAGCCACTCAACCAGGCCTACCCAAGTTGACACAAAAGCTTAACTACCACAGATATCTACCTATCTTAATTTCAATTTGGGAATCCCATTATTTCCCAATGTATTGACATTCCCGATAAAACCAAAATCCTAATTATATATTTGCTTGATGTTAGTGTTCTTGATGCTGGACTTTACAACATGATTTTGATGACTCTGCTGTGGTAAACCAAACCAAACTCACTGCTACCGAGTTGGTTCTGACTCATATCAACCCCGTTTGGGTTTCTGAGATGGTAAATCTTTATAGAAGTAGATCGCCCAGTGTTCCAACCTTCTGGCTAGCAAATGCTTTACACACTAGGCCACAAGAGCTCCTTTCTGCTATGGTGGCTTGACAGAAAAATCTTATTCTGAGTAGTTTTTATTTCAGCATGGTCTATTGAAGCTAATTGATGGATATTAAGTAAACAGTGCATTCTGTCCAGCTTGGTCAAAAAAGAGTGTTGAATCTCAAACTCACAAATCCAGAATTCTCCTCAACAGGAAATTGTTGCCTGTTAGTATCGGGAGCTCTGGTAGCATAGTGCCTAAGTCACTTGACTGCTAATCAGAAGGCTGGTGGTTCAA
>NW_006922211.1:1154411-1176286 GCF_000298275.1 Orycteropus afer afer
GGAAACCCAAGGAGGGGTCGCTATGAGTCGGGTCTGACTCGACGGCACATAACGACAACAACAGTACTCTACCTTAATCCATATACCTAAACATATACCTTACAATATGAAGGAAAGAATATTTGAGTTTGTATGTTTTCCTTAGCTATATAATTGATGAAGTTAGTAGGCAATATTAGACACAGATAACAAAAGGAAAATGCAGGACATTCTTCACTAAAAAGGCGTAAAACAGAGATTCATCCATCTTTTGAATAGTTAAGGGCTGTAACTACAGTGGATTAATAACATTCTAAATTTCCTTCTAGCCTTCTGATTCTATTATCCTATTTGTTTTGTCATTGGAAACAGCCTAATATATATAAATCAGATAACTAATGCTGTCCATTTGCTATAACTTATACATTATAATTCATTTCTCATCACAAATAGAAAGTGTGTGGAAAAATAAAATCAATGAAAAAGACATTCAAGCCAATCTTCTGCCTACAGCAAGGTGAATAAGTATTATAAATAGCAAAGTATTTGTACCCAAGAGATTTAATGCAACATAGCACAGCCAGAGTAAACTTTGGATTTGTATGAACAATCACGTGGAGGAGTGTCTTTCTCTTCCACAGAGAAAAGAAAAAAAATATATCTTTTTTGTTTGTTTTTTTTTGAAATACAGAGTTTCCAAGAGTTACCTGAGAAACGTAGCAAAGAAAACTTCCCGATTACTTTGATCTTGGTCATCTTATTTGGGGGGGGGGGGCTGAGCTTTTTTTGTCTATTTTCAAAGATAAAATTCCCTTCTAGTGAATAATGGTTTTGTGTGTATATATGGATGAAAAATTCAAGGGCAGGTGACTATATCATATTTATATCTATTTTTCTATTAAATGAAACAAAAAACTCAATAAATATAATGCATGCTTGTTGAATAAATGAATGACCAACTCCAAACCAACCAAACTCACTGCCATCACTTCAATTCTGACTCAGCACCACCCTTTGGGTTTCTGAGGTGGTAAATCTTTATGGAAGTAGATTGTCCAGTCTTAATTCCACGGAGTGTCTGATGGGTTTAAAACACCAACCTTCTAGTTACTAGTCAAATGCTAACTAGCTGATAAAAAAAAAAAATACTGTAATTAACGAACTTCTACCCTATCTTCATTTGTCCTAGGTATCATGGGTAATGCCGAAACATTTGATATTGTTACCAACATTTCCTAATAAGAAGATACTCTTGCTCAAATGAGAAACTTCTACTTACCTCTTTATATAGCACCAGTGGAGTGTCCCTGCATTCATAGTTTTATCCTTCATTTTTTGAGACTGCTCCTCAATTGCCATTAATATATTTCTTTCAGTCTCCATTTGAGTCCACTCATTTTCTACTTTTGATTGTCCTGCTTCAGCTCATTCTAACAACACCATTTGTCATCCTGCAGTTATCAAACCCTTCTGTTTTTCAGCTACTATCAAGTTTTGTTGGAATAAACATTATCTTGATGTCACTCTATATTTCAGAAATGCATACTTAGGGATCAATGCCTGCTGTGTGGTATTCCAAAGGTGTTTCCTTTTTTAATTACTGGGAAGTAATGCAATCACTGCCTCTCCCAATAGGCCTTCAGCTTGTTGCTGTTGTTAGGTGCCGTTGAATTGGTTTCGACTCATAGTGCCCAGAAAGAAACAGTGCCTGATCCTGTGTCATTCTAACAATAGTTGCTGTGCTTCAGCCCATTGTCTCAGCCACTATGTCTATCCACCTTCTTCTTCTGAACCTCAGTTACTACATTTGGCTCTTGCTTCCAGATTCTATATCCATGGCAGATACATTTTTCCTGTTTTTCATTACTGTATTTTTGTAAACCTTAACACTGAACAGCTGACTACTTTCATATTTTTCAGTAATCTCTGCCAATAACACCCTACTCCATTTTCCTCTCCCTACACGTGTTTCTCCACAAAAGACACATGATGAGCACCTTTGAATCAATTGTCAGAATTTCTTTTCAATCTCCAGGAAGTAAGGGGCTGGTCTTTCCAACTCTAAAATCTACTAGTAAGTCTATGTTTCCCTCAACTATCCCTCCAGTTTCTGTGAGTATTTAAGACTCATAATTCTCAAGGAAACTGTAAAAGGAATGACAAAATGAAGGTTACTTGGGGGTATGAATGGTTGCACTTTCAACTCTGATGCTTTGGAAGTTCTAATCTTGAATCTAAAAGCCAAAAAGGCAAAGAGAACAATAAACCAATACCAAACCCACTGCTTTCGTATTAATTCCAACTTATAGTGACCCTATAAGATAGGGTAGAACTGCCCCATAGGGTTCCCAAGGCTGTAAACTCTTTACGAAAGCAGACCACCTAGCCTATCTCCCATGGAGCAGCTAATGAGTTCAAACCACCAACCTTTTTGTTAGCAGCCAAATGCTTTAACCACTACATTAACAGAGCTCCTTTTAATTGCACATAAAATCAAGGAAATAGAAACCAGACTGAATTGTAGCTTTTAGCTCCCTAGGATCTTAGTTATGCAACATATACAGTTGATGTAGCTGCGGTTTGGGGACCAAAAATTGAGACAAATGTTCTGTCAAGGAGTTAGAATATTTGACATTGTAACTGTCTCTGAAAATCAAACTCCATGAAGAATACAGGACAGGTATTTTTTTTTCTCCAGAGTGCCTTGAGGGTATAAATGGTTAACACATTTATCTGCTAAATAAAAGGTTGGAGGTTCCAGTCCAACCAGAAGCATGTTGGAAGACAGGCATAGAGATCTACTTTTGAAAAATAAGCCATTGGCAACTCTGTTGTTGTTGTTGTTATGTACCATGGAGTCGGCCCGACTCATAGCGACCCCTCCTTGGGTTTCCAAGGTGGTATCACTACAGAAGTAGATTGCCCAACTTTCCTTATGAGGAGTGGCTGGTGGGTTTGAACTGCCAGCCTTCTGGTTAGCAGTCAAGTGCCTTAGGCACTACACAACCCTAGGGAGTACAATTCTACTCTGATTCATGTGGGGCCACCATGAGTCAGAATCAACTCAATGGTAACTGATTTGGTTACTATGTTCTCCATTTATTACATGAGAAAATGAAAGCCTAGATGGACTTAATCTTCAAGGGAACTTCAAATAGACAGGATGATAGAACCCACATGTCTTGTTTCTCCTTCCAATAATCTTTCAACTGCATTTTCAATGTCTGCTTCCTTTGAACTAAGTCTTGAAAACCAGAGAGGTAATGAAATTCCAAGTCACATCTCTCCTTCAAATATCCATTAAAATTTCAGAATCAAAATGCATAATTATATTATAGAAGTAATTAACATTGTGCGGGGAAAATCATTACTCTAAAAGCTTCAATCAGCAATAATTGTGCTTCAGATAAGCTTCATGAGCTGTGATATTGCCACTGCACAAAGATACATTAAAAGCTGATGTAAAAGAAAAAAAGATGATATAAAAACCAGTTGAATCAGAAAAAAAGTTGTGAATGGGCATTTTCATACAGCAATTTATCACTTCCACCATTTTTCTAAAACCTTTGATGACCCGAATTAACTGTGTAGCTTTTAACTTTTAAAAAATATCTAATGTTCCTAGTTCCACTTGATAAAATTTTTGCACCTTGTGAAGCATCTCTATTTAACCTTATTCTGACATTTGAAGAAATATATATCCTGACTGTGTGCAAACAGCGTGAGATTGTAGTGTTGTCCTTGAGAATTAGCTTGGTGCCTAGACAGAAGAATGAACTGTCATATTTCAAAAATGGGGAAAGAGGGAAAGCATTTATGAACAAAAGCAGTACTGATCACTCTTAATTTTTTTTAACAGGACTGAATTTTGGAAAGGTGATAGGGACTCATGGTCACCAAACCCTGCTGATGGCTATTTATTACTGTATTTTTTCACATATAATATGCCTGCATAAATAACGTGTACATGCACGTAACACAGATAGAAGACTAATATGTGATGGTTTGCAAAAACTATATAACACATGTTATTTGTGTAAAAATACAGTAATACCTTGAGCCTATATATGACCATTGTGTAGTTCATTTGTGATGGTCTACATATAGTACATTCACTCACAGCTTCCCTTGAAACAGTCACAGATGTCTCCAAGGCAGTTGTGGCTGAAGTCTGGAGTATCATCTGTGGCAAGAGCACAAAAAAATGTTGACTTAAATGGAGCACATCTATGAGCTTGGCCCCATAAGTATCTTTTGCTTACACATTATCCTACTGCCATCGAATTTATTCTGACTCATAAAGACTCTATGACAATAGATATTAGCATGTAATTACTTTATCAATAAAGAAGATAGCAAACAGTGAGATCAATTTTTTACACTTCTGCCTCACTCCAGATTGCAAATAGATGAGGAAATGCACTGAGAAGTTGTAAAAGTGACTACTGATTACTCTTTCAAGAAACTTATTGTGGAAAGGAAGGAGAATAGGAGGACAATACTCCAAGGGAGAAGTGAAAGTAAGAGAAGATTAGAAGAGTTAGGGAAAGACTTGAGCATGCTTAGAAGCTGATAGTGGAAGGAGATATAATAGAAAGAAAATTTAAAGGTACAAAAGAGAGATAGAAATTTATAATATCCAAGACTTTACACTTATATTATCCTCTCAAGCCTGTTCCTCTCTCTCTCTACACCACTCTCATGCCCATATCATTTCTATTTCATAAAATGCCATCCCTCCAGTTGCTCAAGTCAATAAACTAGGAGACATACAATCCATTAACAAGTCCTGTCAACCTCATCTTCAAAGTAAAGTCTAAATCCAACCACACTATCGCTACTCCCCCTCATCCAGGCTTGCCACTTCTTGTACCTACACTGCAATGACCTCTACTTGGTGATCCTGTTTTTACTTTTGCACTTTTCCATAATTCATTCTCAATATAGAATCTAAAATTCTCTTTTAGAAACATCATAACTCCAACATCTTCCTAAAGCAGTAAAATAAAACTCATATTCCAGGGCCCTACCTGATATGTTTTCTACTTTCTTCTTCAACTTCATTGTGTACCACTAACGCAAGTGTCCGTTAGGCTTGAATGCTCTGCTTTTCCTACTGTTCTTCTGGTGTCAAGCTCATTCCCATTGCTGGTTTGAGCATTTGTTATTCCCCCAGCGCTTTAAATATTTGACTCCTTGAGTCTCAGCACAAACACGTCCTCCTCATATAGGCCTGTCTGGACCACTATATCTAAAATATCCCATCAATCCCAAATAACTTTCTTGTATATTTCTTATTTTATTTCCTTTCTAATACTTATGATAATCTGAAATCTTATTGTATATTATTTTTTTTCTTATTTATTGTCTTTCTACCTCCACAAGAAGATAAGTACCACAAGAGAAAGACATTTTTCTATTTTGTTTGCCACGGTACTCTTAGCAACTAAAAGAGTGCCTGATGAACATAATTACCTATTGAATGAATCAGTGAATGGATAAATAAGTGAATAAAGTTACTTGAGAAAACCAAGAATAAATCATCAAGACAATGGAAATGAAAGCATCTTCTCCCCTGAGACAGAAGAAATGGAATTTAGGATGGGAACAGATAAGTTTGGAGATAGGAGTTGGATGCAAACATTACCTGAAGAAAAACAAAAGTCATCTGCCATAAGTGAGTGGAACACTTGGTCAATTGCCTTGTGTTTAGATGTAATATGTTTACATATAACGTGATTACATTTTTCTAATCTATGTCCAGGACATTGCATCTTCTCACCTCCTCTAACCCCATAAGAGAAAAACAGAATCATCCTCAGTAGCCCAAGGCCTGCAAGCCCAGACATGCTGCCTCCTTCCAGCTCTTTCACCAACCCTGACACCAAGTGTTCCTCCCTCAGCAGCACCCACCGCCTCTCTGATGGATTTGATAATTCACTGTAGTGGCCACACAGAACTCACAGATTCTGGAGTTTATTAGGAAAGCAACAGGTTACAATGCAAAGTTCAGAAATGCATTCAGTCCCTTGCAGCCAGCCGTCTCACTTAGCAGCCGGCAGTCTTTCTCTCAGCAGCGCATGTCTCTCACATCTCTCTCTCAATGTGCATCTCTCCTGTCTCTGTCTCAGCTAGTGCATGTCTCTCAGGAGCGTGTTTATCTCAGCAACATGTCTTTCTCAGCCAGGAGTCAGAGAGACCCATTCTGCCTCTATGATGGTTCCTTTTGAGCCTGGCAGAGTGGCCAAACTAACCAATCCCAACATCAGAATTCTATACACCTGAGAGAGACAGAACTTCACAGAAGATTGCTTCATGCTACTGTCAACAGAAATACCCCAGGTGGATAACTTTAACAATCAGGAGCTACTCAGTTGCTTATGGCAAATTCCACCATGGAGTTTACAAAGGAACTCTGGTGGCATAGTGCCTAAAGCATTTAAATGCTAACCAGAAGGCTGGGAGTTCAAACCCACCAGCCACTCCTTGGAAGGAAGGTTGGGCAATCTACTTCCATAGTGATACCACCTCAGAAACCCAAAGAGGGGTCACTGTGAGTCAGATCTGACTCAACGGCAGTGCATTGCATTGTTTCTGGCTACAAAAGCCACACTATGTAATTTACTACACTGCAGTCCCCTATCACAACTAATGTGCCACAAATTCTTACTCTGTATTCTCTTATACCAATACTTCTTCACTTATTATTCATTTCTTCTCTCTGATGTCTCTCTTACACACACTTTAGAGTCTGTAGATCATTCACCTTAATGAAGAGGTGGAAGCAAGAGAACTGACATAAGAGAGTTTCCTTCTTTGTTATCTGAACATCACGCCATCTGTCCTATGCAAGTGGCCCAGCCCTTTTCATCTTGCAGCTTTGACATAGGTGGAAAAGCTGCCTTTCTTGTCTTCAGTACTTTATATAAACTTGAACTTATTCTTGGCTTTCACTGTCATGAAAAAGCCATGTATGCATTGAACACATTCTTGATTATTTGCTACCACTCTCAACCTCACTCCATTTGTTTCTTCCATTTTCTCCTAAATCTGAGCTCACAATTGTGCTTCTTCCTCTTTTCTTCCATACAATTTACAGTTTTCATAATAGGCTGTCCATTTTGAATCATCTTCTATTTTCATTTTCTGATCAGTAGATCATACTTGTCTTTTCTCTAAAATTTCTCAATAACTACTTTGATGGAGTGTAGGGTAGTATATGAACATGACCTACATCTCTTTTGCTTTCTATTTTGGCCTCTTTATACCCAATTTCTATCTATCAAATACATAATATTAGAATTCAGATCGACAAACTCCAATTCCAGGATTATTTCACTGCAGCACACTTGTCAAAGCAGATTCTTAGTTGCTGAGCGTGCCTTGGATTTTTAATTCGTTAGGGTTCTGCAAGGAAACCAGTCACCATATCATTTCATTGTGGGTTTTCTGGGCAGAAAATATACATGTAAATGTAAATATAAGTACAAACAGAATATGAATATAGTGATAGATGGAAATTGAGACAGAGACAACCAGGCACCACTGTCACATCATGAATCTTCATGTTTACTTTAAACATGCTGACAACCTGGTTCATCTTAACCATTGCTTCAAGAGAATAAATAATATCATTGCCCAGTAGCTATGTGAATATGCCAGTAGTTGATCTCTCAGAGTTTGACTGATGGTCATTTCCATGGTTACAGTGGTATACAAGAACTAACTAAAGCAGACCTGTTGTGTTAACTCTTTCGTCTGTGTAACAGAGTGCATATATAATTGCTAAGCACTGAACTGTAGGAATTTCACATATGTCGTAATATATCATCCTCAGAACTGTCCTGTGAAATGAATATGATCATTCCTATTTTACAGATGAAGAGATTGGGTGACAGGTTCAAGAGCAAGTAATGAAGACACGGAGATACTATGTTTTAAAGCTGAGATCTATATCCAAATATGTTGCTCCTGAGTTCATGCTCTTCTCACTGCACCATATTTAATGGTCATCTGGACTTGAGGCAGGGAGCTCTGATGGCTTAGTGCCTAAGGCATTTGACTGCTAACTAGAGGTCTGACAGTTCAAACACACCAGTCACTCTTCAGAAGGAAAATTGGGCAATCTACTTCCATAGTGATACTGCCTTGGAAACCCAAGGAGAGGTCGCTGTGAGTTGGATTCAGCTCGATGGCAGTGAGTTTGGTTTGGACTTGAAGCAAGCAAATGAGGATAGGCAAGGCATTCAAAAGCTTTTCTGGATCGAAAGTCCTTGTGGAACCTTATGTGAAGCTCAAATGGTGATGAGTGGAATGCTATTCTGAGTCCCTTATAAATGAATGAATTTACTTTTCTAGCAAAGGCAACTAGTGTGTCCTTTATCCACCATGGGAAATACTGTACATTTTTAGAGTTGGAGAGTTCCTACTACAGTTCACTACTCTCTATGCAGCTTTTGGGAAATTGACTTTAGGCTACAGGAAAAAAAAAAACTGGTAGAAGAAGGAACGAGGGCAAGCTAAGAAATGAATTAATTGCTCATGTATGAAGGCCTAACTGTTTTCTGATTAATGTATCCTTGCGCAATTACAGCATACTATCACCAGGCCTTCGGTTTAAGGTAGTGATCAGTAATCTACAGCCTGTGCCAAATCTCACCACAGCCTGTTTTTGTAAATAAAGTTTTATTGGAAAAGAGCCACACTTATTTGTTTACAAATTGTCTATGGCTGCTTTCATGTTACTATTGCAGAGATGTGTAGTTGACTACATATCTACACATCTAAGACTACATTTCCCTCAAAGTCTATAATATTTACTATCTGGCCCTTTATAGAAAAAGTTTGCCAGCCCCTGGTTTAAGGGATAAAAATAGCTTTGCCTATAGATCTCTGTTTCCCAGTAATGTATCAGTGTTTCACTGCTATTCATAAGGTTTTCACTGGCCAATTCTTTGAGAAGTGGATGGCCCTTTCCTTCTTCCAAGTCTGTCTTAGTCTGGAAGCTCCACTGAAACCTGTCCACCATGGGTGACCCTGCTGGTATTCGAAAGACAAGTGACAAAGCCTCCAGCCTCCTAGAAACACACAAGCCACTACAGTAAGACAAACTGACAGACAAGTGGTGGTAACTGGATCAAAAACAGCATCACAATAAATGGAGAAAAGATTGAAGTTGTCAACAATTTCATATTACCTGGTTCCACAATCAACACCAAAGGAAGCAGCAGTCAATAAATCAAACCATGTATCACACTGGGCAAATCTACTGCAAAAGAACTGTTTAAAGCACTAAAGAGCAAAGATGTCTCTTTGAAGACTAAGGTGCACCTAACCCAAGCCATGGTGTTTTCAGTTGCCTCATATGTATGCGAAAGCTGGACAATGAATAAGGAAGACCAAACAAGAGTTGATGCTTTTGACTTGTGGTGTTGGGGAAGAATACTGAAAGTACCATGGACTGCCAGAAGAAGGAACAAATCTGTCTTGGAAGAGGTACAGCCAGAATGTTCCTTAGAAGCAAGAATAGCTAGACTATCTCACTTACTTTGGTCATGTTGTCAGAAGGGACCATGCCGCAGAGAAGGATATCATGCTTGGCAAAGTGGAGGGTCAGCTAAAAGGAGAAGACCATCAATGTAATGGATTGACACAGTGGCTGCTATGATGGGCTCAGGCATAGCAGGGATTGTGAGGCTGGTGCAAGATAGGGCAGTGTTTTGTTCTGTTGGACACAGGGTCACTATGAGTTGGAGCCAACTCAACAGCACCTAACAACAACAACATTTATTAATTAATTTTAAAGTAACCACAATAAACCATTATAGTAACCATATCAATGTATATTTGTTAAAAAAAACTATATTTTCAAAAAATGAAGAGAGTAGCATGCTTTTACATTTTTGCAAGTGTCTTTAATGACTTAATTGAAGACAGCTGTATTCTCATCTGCTGCTGCATTCAATCTGTTCCAATATTTTTTAAAAAAATGTTCTATGTGTGTCATATATAAATGTGTGTAAATGTGTGTGTGTGTGTGTGTGTAAAACAAATTTCTTTCTTAATTTCCAAGGTACCGCTGGATGAGTTTGAACTGCCAACTTTTGAGCTGCTTTACCATACTTACCAACCAGCGACTGATATGATATCTTGGCTAAAACTTATGAAGAAAATCCAGCCTTACTCAAATATGTCATTGGAAAAGAGGAGTAGTTTAATAATCTTTTCAGGTAATTGCAGATATTCTTCTTTGAAATTACCATCAAACTCAGCAAATTATAGCATCTTAAAAAGTAGTTATGGTGAAAAATCTGAAGTCATATCAATGAATCTTTGACTGAGTAACAGGATCTATCCATCCTACTACTCTCATATTGGCCACTTTAATGCAGTATCTTTCCCTTTCTCTCTGTTACATATTGAATTGTGCCCCCACAAAACATATACCAACTTGGCTAGGCTATGGTTCTTAGTATTAAGTAATTATCCTCCATTTCATTATCTGATTTAATTACCCTATGTGTTGTAAATCCTAACCTCTATGACGTTAGTGAGATGGGATTAGAAGCAGTCAGGTTAATGTAATGGATTGACACAGTGGCTGCTATGATGGGCTCAGGCATAGCAGGGATTGTGAGGCTGGTGCAAGATAGGGCAGTGTTTATAATATACAGGATTAGGTTGTATTTTGAGTTAATGTCTTTTGAGATATAAAAGAGATTAAACAAGAGAGCAGGGATCAAGGGACTCCTACTACCACCAAGAAAGAACATCTGGGAGTGGAATGTGTCATTTGGATCCAGGGAAAATTGATGAGAACCTCTTAGACCCAACGGAAGATTGACACCAAGGCTCATGGAGATCTCCAAGGAACACTGGGCTGACAGATGCTGAAAAGTGACAAGGATCTTCCCACAAAATTATCAGCTGAGAGAGAAGGTCTTCCCCTAGAGCTGGCACCCTGAATTCAGACTTCTAGCCTCCTAAACTGTGAGAGAATGCATTTGTTTGTTAAAACCACCCACTTGTGGTACTTCTGTTGTAGCAGCATTAGATAACAAAAACATCCTCCAAAATAGCTTTTGCAAATAACTTTTTTTTTTTTTAATGGAACAGACAGGTTTTCTGTTTTCATTTAAGTTGAAGTTGTTAAGCAACTACCTGTTTGTGTTTCTCTGCTTAGAAAAACCAGTCCCTTCGTGGAAGCAGCAGTCACCATGAGTACATTTTCTTTATTTAATTCCATCAATATGAAAGCACAACAAATGTCTGGGGTGACTGTGTTAAAGGGATGTACAAATGCTAATGTCTTGTCCTAACACATTGAGAAGATATACTTTCTGCCCTTTTCTATCAAACCAAATGCAAAAATAAACACACACATTTGAGTAAACTCTCAATTTCTATAGCAACCAAGCAAAGCACATATCATGCAGGATCATAATATTGAGATAAGAAAGAACATATAAAGGACTTGAGAAAGCAAATATTAATTCTGAATATGAGTAAAAGAAAACTCTAACCACATTTTCTAATTATATGTGTGTGCATGTATTTGTTCTGCAACTTAGATGCCCATTTCATTGTTCATCTTAATAAAAGCAAACCAATTTTAAATATTATTTTTTGATGATATTTAAACAAAAACAGTTGTAGCTTAGAGAAATCTATAAGGAAAACAGATTAATATTTTAATATAACCTAGATGTTTTACAATTAACAATATGTCAAGTTTATCACATAATTCATTTTAAAAATTTCATATCATCAAAATGGCAATCAATGCATTCATTTTAAGCTCATATACACCCATAGTTTCTAATCCTTTAAACATGTGACTTTGACATTTAAGATAAGTAAGATTTAAGTTGTGTGTTTGTGTACACGTGTGTGCAAACATGTATACAAATGTAAAATAATGGAATAGCTAGGCCAGACCAAAAACCCTATGATACAGTCTCCACTTTCAAGGAAATATAATTTTAGAATGTGAATATAAGTCCAAATGAAAGAGTTAATGATGTAAGTCAAACTGAGTAGTACACTTGGAGTTGTTATGGTTAGCAGCTATTAAGTTGTCCCCCTCATTGTGACACCACGCTACAAAATGAAACACTACCTGCTCTTGCACTATCCCTATGATTGGCTGTGCATTGAACCATTATAATCCACAGGGTTTTCAATGGTTGATTTTTCAGAAATAGATCACCAGCCCTTTCCTCCTAGCTCATCATAGTCTGGAAGCACCATTAAAATCTCTTCAGCATCATAGAAACACATAAGCTTCCACTGGCAGATGGATGATGGGCTGGACATGAGGTGCATTGGCTGAGAACCAAACCTGGGTCTCTGGGCTGGAAGACAAGAATTCTACCACTGAACCACCCACCATTACCCTAAAGTAATAACCAGTTGTAAAAAAAATCAATATGGGCTAGAGTCAACTGAATATTGAGACAGGTAGAAACTGTATAAGCACAGAGGTAGAAATAAGTCCTGTATGTTCAGTGGACGATGGACGCTCTGGACTGGTGTTTTCCCAAATTTTACACATAAGCAAATAAAATTAAAACAAAATAAGATGCATAGTCATTTACAAATGTTAAATAAATTAAAAAGAAAAGATTAACAGATTCATTTCATAGACACTTTTCATAGCTGTGAAGAATCTTTTTGAGGAGAAAAAACACAATCTACTTTATTGCTTTTTTCCTTTTAAGGGCATCTAATTCAAGCCCTGACATCCTGATGCTTGTCCTGGTGAGAAAAGTGTTTCAACTGACATCACAAAAGACTATCCTTAGAGGACACAGCTGGTATTTGTGACTTAATTCTTGAGAGCAATTATGAGCTGAATTTCATTTGAAAATATTTATAAAGGCAAAGCTCTGACATCAAATCAGAAAATAAGTTTATCACAAACTTTTCATTGCATTTAATCATAATTTTGGAACAATGCTAAGATTATGCACAATTCACTTAGCAAACTGTCATACTAGGTTAGTTGTTGTATGTCATCAAGTTGATTACCACTCATAGTGACCCTTTAGGGTAGAGGACAACTGCCCCATAGGGTTCCCTAGGGCTATAATCTTCATGGCAACAGATTGCCAGGTCTTTTTGCTCCACAGAATGGCTGGTTGGTGCAAACCACGGAACTTTTGGTTAGTAGCCAGGTGCTTAACAATTGTGCCACCAGGGCTCCTTGACTGGATTAGGGTGGTCTCTAAACTAAATGACTGTGTCCTTATAAGAAGGCCCTGAGAAGACAGAGGCAGACATTTTAGTTTCTGGAAGTCAGAGGATTCCAAGGATTTCCAACAACCACCACGTTGTTGTTGTTATGTGCCGTGGAGTCGGACCCGACCCATAACAAACCCTCCTTGGGTTTCCGAGGCGGTTTCTCTACAGAAGTAGATTTCCCAACCTTCCTTCTGAGGAGTGGCTGGTGGGTTTGAACCGCCAGCATTCTGGTTAGCAGTCAAGTGTCTTAGACACTACTCTACCAGAGCTCCTAACAACCACCATAAGTTAGGAAAGAAACATGCAACAGATTTTACTTCAGAGACTGCAACAGGAGCCAATCTTGTTGATATCTTGATTTCAGACTTCTAGCCTGCATAACTGTGAAAGAATAAGTTTCAGTTGTTTTAAGCAGCCTCAAAAACCAAGAACCAAATGCAGTGCCGTCTAGTCAGATCTGACTCATAGCAACCCCTCCTTGGGTTTCCAAGGCGGTACCACTACAGAAGTAGATTGCCCAATCTTCCTTCTGAGGAGTGGCTGGTGGGTTTCAACCACAGGCCTTCTGTTTAGTAGTCAAAATGCCTTAGGCACTATGCCACCAGAGCTCCTTAAGCAGCCTAATTTATGTTAATTTATTATGGCAACCCTACAAAATTAATACACATAATAAACTGTATTCTCGTCTTCTGATGATTGGTTGCCTACTACAGAACACTTAGGTTTTGATCATTTACAGTGGCCAAAATATAGGCAAATGTCAGAAGTAAGAATTTAAGTGTACTATGTATACATAATATACAATCTTACCAAGTATGTTAATGTAAAAATGAATATTCATTTCGAGTTTAGAAGCTTGGGGAGTAAATCTTACTAAAAATCTCCAAGGCTTAAAATTTTCTTCCTGGATACCAAATAATAATTACTAACTCTTCTTTAAATAAAAGCAAGTCTAACATTACACTGTTACCCAAGATGATCATCACAGTAGATCACCCTGCAACAGCCCCTGGACAATCTTCCTGAAAATTAGCTGAAAAAATACCAAAACAGCTGATAGTAGAAAAAAGTCTAAACTTCCCAATATGGCTGGCAATTTCCTGCATAATCTAGCCCTCTCTCACAATCAACACTACAGTCACATCTGATTGATTTCAGTTTCTAGAACACGTCATGTTCTCCACCTGAAATGCTCTTCCTGACCCTTTGTAGTTCAGTGAATTGCTTAATATAGTCCTTCAGACATAGTCTTTGTAACTCCCACCAAATGACTAGGTGGTTGTTGTTGTTGTTATTTGTCGTTGAGTTGGACCCGACTCATAGCGACCCTTCCTTGGGTTTCCAAGGTGGTATCACTACAGAAGTAGATTGCCCAACCTTCCTTCCAGGGAGTGGCTGGTGGGACTATTCAAATGTGAGGTAATTTTGGACCACCAAGGGGAGTGGATAACTTGCAAAATACTGTAAATAAGGTGCGTGGTACTCTTGTGGGGGTGGGACCATACATATATGTGTATGGAACCTTAACCTGATAATTGGTCAGTTTTGCCATCATGCTAAGCTTAAAATGAGCCATCCTAGATGCAGACAGGTGGGGAGAATCTCGTTATCATTAAGACAGGAGAACTGGGAGTGGAACACGTCCTTGGACCCGAGATCCCTGCCCTGAATTTCCTCGATCCAGGAGACAGACAGAGAGTTGTAACATTTTGTTGAAATGGCAAGAAAGAGTGAGAAGCAGCAGCAGAGAAATGGTGGTAGCAGAGGCAACAGAATGGAGAGACCAGCGTGAGATAGAGCAGTGAGCTTCCTAGCCCACGAAGCAAGAAAACTGAGTGCCTTCAGGAAGGACCCTTGCTGGTGGAGAAGGGTTCCTTTCTGGATACGTATCACCAGAGCTAAAAGAGCTTTGTAACACTTGCCCGAGCAGGGCAGTGGCCGGGCTGAGGGGCTGAGGGGCTGAGGGCCAGAGGAGACCTGCCTTTGGGCATGGCTGAGGGGAGGCTGTCCTGATCAAAGAACTGTGTCCTGAGTTGTAACCTGTAACTTCCCTAATAAAACCCCATAATCATGAGTATTTTCTGTGAATTCTGTGTGTCCATTGCAATGAATTCTCAAACCTAGGAGATAAGTAGAGAGTTCCATGGGAGAGATGGTTGGTGCCACAGTTGCTTAAAAGGTCAGGTGGTGGAGGCATGTCTGACCTCCTCCTCATAGGAGCCTTGAGTTGCTGATACTAATAGTGATTATTTCTCCCCTTCATGAAGTTAGAGGCAGTCAGATGACACTGCCCCCATGCTCTTTTTGTACCTTTCTTTTCCTTATCCTTTAGGTTTCATCTTAAACATCCCTTCCTTAGAGACATTTCTGTAATCAAGAATAGGTTATGCACCCTGGCTCTGTGCACCCTGTCATTCCTGTCCCATTACACTCATCATAACATTATTGTAATTACATCATGCCTGTCTCCATCAATAAACTGTTAGCCTCATGAGGTCAAACACTGTAAATGAGTTCTTCATTATTGTATCCAAAATGCTTAGCACAGTACCTGGGACATGATAGATGTAGAATAAACAAGTAAAGGAACAATTGAATGATATTAGCCCAAGAAACAGTAATACTGTCCATTTCCTCAATAAGAATTCCTGATTAACAATATCTTTACAAATATAATCATCAGTTGCTAGCTCAGAGAGGTAGATTATTATTATTATTATTATTATTATTAAGCAATGTTGTTACATATGATCAGTCATACATGGATGTATATATTTTCCTCAAGCAGTCTCTGAATGCCTTGGAACTCGAAGATCAAAAGGCTTATGAGACAGAAATGAAAAGTTCACACAATTGAAAAATAAATTCATTTAACATCTGTCTTAGTTGGGTTCTCTAGAGGAGTAAAGCCAGTGTAATATATAATATCTAGAGAAAGATGTACTTCAAGGAAATGGCTCACACAATTGTGGGGGCTGGCAGGTCCCAAACCCATAGGTCAGGCAGCAGGCTGGAGATCTCTGCTGGCTCATGGGATTGTGGGGACTGGCGTATTCAAAATCTGCAGATTAGGTGGCAGACTGGAAATTTCTGCAGACTTACATTCCAAGATTTAGAAGTCAGGCAACAAAAAGACTGGTCAGGCAATGACAAGAATGTAGGATTGAGCAAGAGTGTGAGTTGTGGCAGAATATCCATTTACATACTGGAGGCAAGCCACACCCCCAAGGAAACTCCCCCTTTCAACTGATTGGCTGATCACATCAAATCACATCATGGAAAGTGATTATATTACCTTACCTTACCTTAATTTACCTTACTTTATGAAACAGCAGTTTTGTCCAATAACTAGCCAAACCAATGAGAATCATACCCTAGTCAAGGTGAACCATAAAATTAACCATCACATCTGAAGATCCATAAAGTACCACATATATTGCACAGAAAGAATATTTCCATTAAACTCTTTAAAATTAGCCTGAAGGCTAATTCCTGATAGGCCTGCAAAGGCATTGAGTCAAGCTGAGGTAGAGCAAGGGAAGCCCACACTGCAGGTTGCCACCTTTATCTCCTTAATAAATAGGAGTGAATGCTTTCCTGGAAACTTCCATGTTAGAAAAATTCTGGATATCCCATTTCTTTTTTTATTAACAAAACTAAGAGTGCTTTCCTGGGAGTTTATCTGGGATAGTGTCTTAGTTTCTTAGTACTACTATAACAGAAATACCACAAGTGGGTGAGTTTAATGAACAGAAATTTATTTTCTCACAGTTTAAGATGCTAGAACTCTGAATTCAGGGCACTGGCTCTAGGAAAAGGCTTTTTTGTCTGTGAGTCCTGAAGGAATGTCTGGTCAGTTTTCAGCTTCTGTTCCTCAGTCCCTCTGTGATCTTCATGTGTCATATATCTCATATATCTTCCCCTTTGTTTGTGCTTGCATCTCTGTGCCTAATCTACCCTTTTTATATATCTCAATAGTGATTGGCTTAAAACACACTCTACTCTGCAATGATCTCATTAACATAACAAATAAAAACCTATTCCAAATGAGATTACATCCACAGGTATAGGTGTTAAGAGTCACAACACATATTTCTGGGAGACACAATTCAATCTATAACAGATATTCTAACTCAAGATCTTCCACTATATAAGTTAGATGCAATGAGATTTGGGAAACACATTACTAACTTTCAGTTCATATTTATTCAGTTTCATATAACCTTGACAAAACCCCCCTGAGAGATTTCATTTCAGGTTTTAGGATGTAAGAAGGGTCTTTGCTGCAATCCACTTGAGGAAAGAGTTTCAGCATTTATAGTGGTCTCCCTTGCTGGGTTTTGATACAGATAAAGAATATACTGGCAAGTGCTTTGGGGGAAGAAAATATTATTGCCATGGCCATTATTCTTCTCCTGTGTAAAAAATAAATTCTTATCACAGTGGGAATGTTCATCTACTCACTTCTGAAATTCCACACATCTGGCTCTACACAATTTACTCTGGATGGTCAGGTCTGGAAAGTTTTGCCACCTGTGTTAATCCTCAAATAATCAAATTTGCCCAGAACTCACTTTCTGATGTTAGAGATGTAGAAACTAGACAAAATTCATACAAATCTCCAATGTTACAGTCCAGTTTATATATATATATATATATATATATATATGTGTGTGTGTGTGTGTGTGTGTGTGTGTGTGTGTGTGTGTAATATATATATAATAAAAACACCTTTTTGGAGTGTTTCCTAAAGTCAGTTATTCTGAGAAGCTGTGAGAAAAGGGTTAAGTAAATGCCTGTCTATGGCCTACCTGGTTAAAATAAGAAGGGCATATGATTCAGTAAGTGGGCAGAGGTAACAGAGGAGCTGGTGGAGTTTTTAGCTAGAACTTAAAAATAAAATAAAACAGTCCAAAGCTAAGGTTGAGAAATCCAATTTTTCTATCCTAAATACTAAACAGGCCCTACTTTGGGGTAATGGCAATCATAGTCATTTCATGATGCTCCGTGGTTTCTAGATCATCCATAGACACACCATCCATAATGAACTTATGATAGTGCCTTTTTGCTTGAAAAACAATGTCCTGCCTCTTATGCTTCTTTGTGATAGTGCTTCTTCCCTTTTACTTATTTGAGAGTTAAGATATATGGCTAACCTACTGTGAGAGGGAATAGCATGCAGTAAAGGAGAACAGAGTGGGGAGTGAAAGGAGAAGGGAGGAAGAAAGGTGAAAAGCCTGAAAAATTGAAGTAAGGTAAGAACCAGTGAGAGAAATTACTGTAATGGTGTAGAGATAAGTGAGAGGAAAGGGCTGGAGCTTTGCTTTTAAGCTATTTTTAGAGTCCAGCCTAGAAGAATGCATTATAAGGAAGATAGTCTAATAGCAAGAAAATGTCAGAAACTATTCTTTAAAAGTTTATTCTGGAGTGACAAGGATCATGGTGAGTTTCCAACTGTGATACTAGATTGCTTTATTTATTTATTTATTTTTGTTACAGTAAATTTCGTAGGAAAAAAAAAAATTTTTACCCTTACACTAACTCTGCTTTCCAGTTCCATGTAGTTAATTCCAACTCACAGTGATCCTATGTGCTTCAGTGTAGCACTGTATTTCATAGGGTTTCCAATGACTGATTTTTTTTTTTTTTGGAAGCAATAGCACCAGGCCTTTCTTCCAAGGCACCTCTGCATGGATTTGAACTTCTAACCTTTCAGTGAGCAGCCAAGTTCATTAACAGTTTGCACTACATAGAGACTCCTATGACTCGGCTTGTTGTAATTGTTAGCTGCTGTCAAGTCGACCTGGGATTCATGCATGGTGACCCCACGCGGAACAGAAGGAATTACTGCCCAGTCCTGTATCATTCCCATGATTGGTTACATATTGGACAATCTGTGATCCATATTGGCTGATTTTCAGAAGCAAATCATCAGAAAGTAGATGCTCCTGTTGTTGTTGTTGTTATGTGCCATTGAGTGGGACCCGACTCATAGCGACCCCTCCTTAGGTTTCCGAGGCAGTATCACTACGGAAGTAGATTGCCCCATCTTCCTTCCGAGGAGTGGCTGGTGGGTTTGAACTGCCAGCCTTCTGGTTAGCAGTCAAGTGCCTTAGCCACTATGCTACCAGAGCTCCCAAGATACTCCTAGTCATACTAATTCCCTTTCCTCGATTTTTGACACTAGGCTGTGGGAGTCAGTCATAGAGCTCATTCCTATACTCTGTGCTCCCAATGGTCAATAACACTATTAATAATCATGCAAAGATTATTTTTGTTAAAACCTATTGTACCCATTACCTGTTTTCCAAGTTATACTATAGCAATATACTGCAACATATTATGCCAAATTTTGAACTACGTCATCAATTTCATAATTTCTGTCATTTATGTTTAAGAATTTGTTCTTAGCCTGTCTGTATCCCATATTTTTATTAACTTCATACGTAACAGAGGTGAAGTGACTCAAGCCTCCTACCATTACCCTAAATGTCCAAGGTCATGCTCAGTGTTTCCTAGGATGTGTCAAAAAAATATGTATATCTGGAGATTTATCACACTTAGAATTAACATTAATTAGAATTTTAATTAGAATTAAAAGAACAACACAGTTAAATTATCTGTAAAAGAGCTGAATGGCAAAGTGCTATAAGATGGATGATCTCTTATTCAGGAGAAATCAATTTCTATTATACTCAATACTAAAAATTTTAAATTATCTTCTCTTGATGGATCTCTCCCTTCATGTGTTCTTCCCATGCTCCTCCCTAGATCCTCATGATCTTAACTGGTCTGGTTGGCCTCTTCTGGACCTTCCCTTCTTACCAGTTCTCTCGATTCAAACTTCCTTCTCCCTTTAAGATCCACCCTCTAATAAAAATTCCTTGTGTCCAGGAATGGAGTAAAATGAACGTGGAAAAGTGAAGAAGGAAAGATTCTTTTTGAAGCTGGAAGTGAGATCAGTTCTTAACAAAGGAATTGAGACAATAATACATCATAAATCCTCAAAGAAACCATCATCATTGGCTTTCCATGTGCAGACTCCATTTTCCCATTTAAAGACATTCACAATCTCCCTGTTTGGACTTATAAAATAATAGGTATAAGATTATGGGTTCTTTGGGTTGAAGTTAGTTAGGCTTCTGGACTTCTGTGAATTGAGAAAAGAATTTTGAATAATTCTACAGGTCCAAGAAAGAAAAGACCATCACTGGCTGTTAGACATCTGAGAGCCCCTGGCAATTGGCTATATACACCGTAGCCCAAGAATATTAGAGGCTGGTAAGGAAGTTTGAGTGTGAGTTTAGCAAACTGCCCTTGAAGAGAAATAGAAAGTTTTAGGCAGGACTTCAAAACTGGGTCAAGACAGCAGTTATGAAATAGCATGTTATAGCCCCCAACTGCCACTCTAGTTGAGAATCCTCTTTCTCCACTTCACAAAAGTTTCTGCTCTAGCCACACTTGTTCCCACATTGTGTATATGCACACAATGAACTAAGTTTTTTCTCACTCTTGTTATCTCACTCCATTCTAACACTATTACCTTTTCCAAGAAGCCTTCGCCAACTGCTCTGGCCTACCTTGGTCTGCTTGTCCACTAAGCTTTCACAGCTAATATCACAAACATATCCTCTTAGGCTCACACACACATGCCATGCTTTAACATGTTTTTTCTTTCTCTAACAATATTTACTTTCTTTTTCTTTTCTTTTATTATTATTATTTTGGAGTTAGAGAGAGAAAAATAACCACTTATGTCCTCCCATGATACCAACAAAAGACTAGACATATAGAAAGCTTAGTAAATACCTATTGGCTTGAACTAGTATTCTGCTGTCATCTTACAGCTTTTCTGTAGCTAGATCATGGTCGTCCTCGCCTTTCTCTAGACATATATCAGGTGATAAGGTTGACCAGATTTACAGGGAGAAAAGTTTTATATTGGTTCTGGCACCAAGCGTGTAGACTAGTCAGGCTTTGTTAATACACAAATGATAACTGTCTCTCCCATGTATTCTCTCATTCTTCCCCTGAAGGGATAAAAATACTCAATTTAAATTTGAAGTAAGAACAATGGACTTATTCAAATGCCATTTTCTTAATTGGTCGCTCGCATGGAAGTTCGAATTGAATATTATTTAGAGTAAAAGTAGAGAAAAGTACCTGAAAAATGATGCACCCTTAAGGGCACAATGAAAGAGAGATGTGTATCATTTAATTTGTCATTAGAGTCCCGAATACATAGCCATTCAGAACACCTTTATGGATTTTGTGGATGTGCTAAAGTCTTGATGCAGTGCTAAATCAGCTACTATCATGCATGAATTTTATTTCCTTATTTTCATTTCAGTGAATAATTTCCACTGACTTGTAACTAATGATGTCATAAAGAGACGTCGGTTTCAGTGAATGGCATTTGATGTAAGGAGACTTCCGAACATAATGGCATGGAGAATTGCTGCTGCTATTAAAATATCTGTGAATATACAGATTTTTTAAAAGTGTGCATCATAATAACTTACCATAGGTTTGACAAGAAGTTACAAGAAAAGCTATCTGATTTTATTTATTTAAAAAAGAAATTGTATTCTTTTTTCTCTTTGAAATGAATGATGATACTATTTGCCAAAGGAGTTTTATAACAAGTTTCAGTT
>NW_006922211.1:1177081-1178142 GCF_000298275.1 Orycteropus afer afer
TGGTGGGTTTGAATCGCCAGTCTTCTGGTTAGCAGTCAAGTGCCTTAGGCACTACACTACCAGAGCTCCTTTAGTATATTTAGACGTTAGCTAATAGCAAGATGACTCTAACTCATCCACCACCCATCAATCAGTTTGTCACACTGGGGTGGCTTGTGTTTTATGATGCTGAAAGCTATTCCACTGGTATTTCAAACACCAACAGGGTCACCCACAGTGAACAGGTTTCAGTGGAGCTCCCAAAGTAAGGCAGACTAGAAAGAAGGATCAGGCCATTTACTTCCAAATACTGTTGTTGTTAGGTGCTGATGAATCATCTCCGACTCATGACTTCATGTACAACAGAATGAAAACCTGCCCAGTCCTATGCCAGTCCCATGATCCTTGCCATACTTGAGCCCATCATGGTAGCCACTATATCAGTCCACCTTATTGAGGACCTTCCACTTTTTGTTGACTCTCCACTTTACCAAGGATGATATCCATTTCCAGATATCTCACCAACGCCACAACTCAGAAAGATCAACTCTTCTTCGGGTCTTTCTTCTTCATTGTCCAGCTCTTACATGCATATGAGGTGATTGAAAATACGATGGCTTGGGTTAGGCACACCTTAGTCTTCAATGAAACATCTTTGCTCTTCAGCACTTGAAAGAGGTCTTTTGCAGCCTATTTGCCCAATGCAATATGTCATCTGATGTCTTGACTGCTGCTTCTATTGTAGAACCAAGAAATACGAAGTCTTTTGCAACTTCAATCTTTTCTCCATTCATCATGATGCTGCGTATTGGTCCAGTTGTGAGGATTTTGTTTTCTTTATATGGAGGTGTAATCCATATTTCAGGCTGTAATCTTCAATCTTCATCAGTCAGTAAGTGCTTCAAGGCACCCTCACTTTCAGCAAGCAAAGTTGTGTCATCAGCATATCACAGGTTGTTAATGAGTCTTCCTCCAATCCTGATGTCACGTTCTTCTTCATATAGCACAGCTTCTCAGATTATATGCTCAATATACAGATTGAATAAGTATGGTGAAAGGATACAACCCTGATGTACTCCCTT
>NW_006922211.1:1180547-1193828 GCF_000298275.1 Orycteropus afer afer
CCTCAGCCATTCCACACCCACTGCCAGCTCACTTTCTGGTCTCCCTCAGCTGCTCCAAACCTGCTGTGCCAGCTCGCTTTCTTCCTGGTCTCCCTCATCCACTCCAAACTTGCTGCACTGCCTCGCTTCCTTCCTGGCCCCCCTCAGCTGCTCCAAATATTAGCTAACGAAAATTCTATGAATAACAAGAGAATATTATTTGATCTAGTGTTGGAAAATGAGCCTCCTAGGTTGGATGTCACTCAAAAAACACAGTGGCCACAACAATGAACTGGAGTATACAAATAATCATGAAGATATTACAGGACCAGGCAAAGTTTCATTCTGTTGTACATGTGTTACCATGAGTCAGAACCAATTCTATGACTATAAGAAACAAAGCACTCATGGACAAAGGTCTGGGAATAGAGCAAGGGGTAGGGTCATTCAAGATGAAGATATTGAGTCAGGCACTGAAAAGTAAATTACTTTATATATACTAAACCCTCATTGCCATTGAGTTGGATCTGACTCATAGTGACCCTTCCTTGTGTTTCTGAGGCAGTATCACTATGGAAGTAGATTGCCCAACCTTGCTTCTGAGGAGTGGCTGGTGGGTTTGAACCACCAGCTTTCTGGTTAGCAGTCAAATGCCTTAGGCACCATGCCAACAGATTCTCTAAAACAAAGATCTCCAGAATTTTTGATTCCCACTCTTATGGAAAAAAAAAAAAAAACAACTAAATTATATATGTACCATCAGTAAACATGCATATTTATTTCTAAGGGAGCTCAGGTGGCATAGTGCCTAAGGCACTTGACTGCTAACCAGAAGGTTGGTGGTTCAAACACATAACAACAACAACAGGTTACAATTCAGAATAAAAAATGACTCAAGATGCAATCAAGACAGCCTCTTTTAGCAGTGCCACAGGCGTGCTTCTCTCTGGCCTCAGCCTCTTGGCCCTGTGCCCCCTTGGCCTCTGCCATGTTCAGGCAAGTGTTACAAAGTTCTTTTAGCACTGCTGATAAATTCCCAGAGGCACCCAATTCCTCTGGCAAGTCTTCTTCCTGATGGCTCTCAACTTTCTCATTCTGTGTGCCAGGAAGCCCACTGATTTGTCTCATGCTGGTGTCTTGGTTGTACTGCCTCTGCTGTCACAATTTCTCTGCCACCATTTTTCTGTCATTGCTTCTTGCCCTCTCTGGTGTCACAGCTGTCTCCTCAAGGAGGTTCAGCACAGTGACCTTGGCTCCAATGAATGTGCTCCATTCTTGGTTCTTCTTTCTTAATGGTAGTGAGATACCCCTTTTCCACCTCTGGGATGGCTCATTTTAAAGCCTAGCAGGATGGCAAAACTGACCAATCACCATATTTGTTGTTGTTGTTATGTGCCTTCAAGTCACACTAGGATTCCATGTATCTTATTTGCATGGTCTCATCCTGAGAAGGGTGCCATGAACCCTATTTACATTATTAATAAGCTATCCAATCCCCCAGTAAGCCACAAACACCTAACATTTACATAGGCCCACCCAGTTATCTGGTGGGAGTCACAAAGACCATGGCTAGAAGGGCCATATCAAGCAATTCACTGTGTTGCAGTGGGACACAATGATTAATGGAATGAGATAATTGGGTCAAATCTGCCTTGTAATTTATTGGTAACTCACTTTCCAGTAAAAAGATTAACCTGTTGGTAACAGAAAACATCTGGATTAAGCAGCTACATCACATTCCTTTACCATAACCTATCCTTCACCCCTTACTAAAACATACACTGGTTTACTACTCCGAAACCCTTCTCCATTCATTATGTCATCTTAATCTATGATATAGCATAAAATAATGTGGAAAACAATGTTCAGAAAGATTAAGCAACTTTTCTTATCCCAGAACTTATAAGTGATGACATGTAGAACAGAGAAAAGGAACAATTCAAAGTCTTGACTCTTAGATTAATTGATATTCTGACTAAATTTACAAGAAAGGCAAACTTAACTAATGTACAGTGAACTACTTGTTACTGTCCTTTCTGTGAGCCAAAGTTTTAATGTATTTTGTAAACATGGAAACACCAATAAACGGAGAACAGTATCCATAGTTGTCCTTTACTTTATAATTCACCAGTTGCCTTTAGAAAGTTACTATTTTGAATACTAGAGCCTTGCGATTCTCTGAACTGCTATGTTTGATTCAAGACTACCTTTATTCTATTTTCTGTAAAAATATCTTCTAGATTTACTGCATCTTCATTGTTTTTTTTTTAACAGAACTTTTAAATAGTTACAAGGTCAACAGATCTGATTATGGGACCCTAATAAAAAGATTTGCATTTTACCTAATTAAAAGGAGGTCAAAATATGAGGCAACAATAAAAAACCTAATATACACATCATTGGAATTACAGAAGGAGATGAGAGAAAGGAACAGAAAGAATATTTGAAGAAATAATGACAGAAAATTTTTCCAACCTAAAAAAGAACAGGAATCTACAAATCCAACAAGCTAAAAGAACCCCAAGCAGGATAAATTCAAAGAGTTCTACACAAAGACACATCATAGATAGGCTCTGAAAAAGTAAAGATGAAGAGAGAATCCTGAATAAGAAATCTTCAGTGAGAAAGAAGAAAATAATCACAAATAGAGTATCTCCAATAAGATTATATGCAAATTTCTCCTAAAAAATATTGTAGGCCAGAAGACAATGTTATGATATACTTAAAGCACTGAAATTTAAATAAATTTTTTAAAAACCTGTCCATCAAGAATACTATACCCAGCAAAACCATCCTTCAAGACTGAAGGTGAAATTAAAACTTTCCCAGACAAACAGAATCTGAGAGAGTTCATATCTACCAAACAAGACCTCTAAAATAATATTAATGGGAGGTCTGTGGATGGAAGGGGAAAGATTCTAGAAAATAATTCAAAGCTATATGTAATAAAAGATCCCAAATAAAGGGAAATAGATGAAAAAAAAGTATGTTGTTTTCAGGTGCAGTCAAGTAAGTTCTGCCTCACAGTGACACCATGTACAACAAGAAGAAACACTGCTTGGTCCTACACATTCTCACAATTGTTGCTTTGTTTGAACCTTTTGTTGGAGCCACTGTGTCAATACATCTTACTGAGGGTCTACTTTGTCGCTGAACTTCTACTTTACCAAGCACTATGTCCTTCTCTAGAGACTGTTTTTTCCTGTTAATGTATCCAAAGTATGTGAGCTGAAGACTTGCCTTCCTTGTTTCTAAAGAGCTTTCTGGCTATAATTTATCCAAGATAGATTTGTTCATTCTTCTGGCAGTCCAAGGTATATTCCATATTCTTCACCACACTATAATTCAAAGACATCAATTCTTCCATCTTCTCTATTCATTGTTCACCCATGGCTTGGGTCAATCACTCCTTAGTCCTCAAGGTGACATCTTGCTTTCTAACACTTTAAAGAGGTCTCTTGCACTAAGAAGATTTTCCCAGGGCAATATGTCCTTGGATTTCTTGACTGCTGCTTCCATAGGTATTGACTGTAGATCCAAATAAAATGAAATCCTTGACAACATCAATCTTTTCTCCATTTATCATTATGTTGCTTATTGGTCCAGTTGTGGGGATTTTTATTTTATTTATGTTTAGGTGTAACCAATACTGAAGGCCATAGTCTGATCTTCATCAGTAAGTGTTTCAAGTCCTGTTCATATTCAGCAAGCAATGATGTGTCATTTACATATCTCAAGTTGTTAATAAGTCTTCCTCCAATGCTGATGTCACATTCTTAACCATATTATTCAGCTTCTTGTATTATCTGCTCAGCATACAGGCTAAATAAGTATGGTGAAAGGATACAACCCCGATGCACACTTATCTAATTTAAGCTGTACAGTACCCTTCTTTTTCTGTTCCAATGACTGTTTCTTGGTGTATGTACAGATTATGCATGTACACAATAAAACGTTCTGAAATTCCCATTCTTTGTAATGCTATCCCTAATTTGTTGTGATCCACACAGTCGAATGCCTTTGCGTAGTCAATAAAGCACAGGTAAACATACTTCTGTTATTCTCTGCTTTCAGCCAAGATTTATCTGACGTAAGAAATGATATCCCTCATTCAATATCCTCTTCTGAATCTAGCTTGAATTTCTGGTGGTTCCCTGTTTATGTACTGCTTCAACTCTTTTTAATTACCTTTGGCATACTTTTATTTGTGTGTGATATTAATGACATTTTTAAATAAATTTCACATTCTGAAGGATCATCTTTATTTGGAATGGGCACTAAGATCTCTTCCAGTCAGACAGCCAAGTAGATGTCTCCCAAATTTCTTGGCATGGATAAGTGAGCACTTCCAGCATGAGATACCATTACACTCCCCCTAAAATGGATAATATTTAAATAATAATTATAATAACAGAAAATAACAAACGTTGATGAGGATGTAGGGAAATTGGAACCCTTATCTGTTGCTAGTAGGAATGAAAAATGGTACAGCTACTGTGGAAAACAGAGTGGCAGTTCCCAAAAATAAAACTAAAAATAGAGGTACTATATGAAACAAAACCAAACTCACAGCCATCGAGTCGATTCTGACTCATAGTGACCCCCATTCGAGGCAGTAAATCTTTATGGAAGTAGATTGTCCAGTCTCCATCTGCAGAGTGGCTGGGGGGTTTGAACCACCAACCTTCTGGTTAGCAGTCAAATGCCTTAGGCACTATGCCACCAGAACTCTTTTTTAGACAAAGAAGGAAGAAAGAGTAGCTGCAGAGACAGATAATAATGTACAACTAAAAACCTGACGGTTTTGTGATTTGAAGGTTTAGGGTCTTGGTTTTGTGGTGAATCCAAGTTAATAGGCCTAATAACATGACCCAAGAATTCCAATCCTAGGTATATATCCAAAAGATTTGAAAGCTGAAGATCAAAAAGAGACTTATACAACAGTGTTGATTGCAGCATTATTCACAATAGCCAAAAGGTGGAAACAACCTAAATGCCCATCAGTACATGAATGGATAAACAAAATGTGGTACATACATACAATGGAATACTACTCAGTCAGTAGGAGAAATTAAGTCTTGATACACACTACAGTATGGATGGAGCTGGAAGATATTATGCTGCATGAAATAAGTCGATCTTAAAATGGCAAATATTGTGTGACCTCATCAATATATTAAAAAAAGACAAGAGAAGACAAATATATAGAAAATAAAATTTATTAGTGATTATCAGAGGCAGGAGGAAGAGGACATGGGAGGTTAATGGCGATGGAAACGTTGATTACGTTTAGGGTTGCACAGGCAATCATTGCAATTGGTATTAATGAATTTTACACCTGTAAAAAGTTAAATTGGCAAAAGTTGCGTGATAGATATATTCACAACAATGACAAAAAAGAAAGAAAGAAAGAGTAACTCCTGAGGGTGATGAGGTACAACCAAAAAACTGATGTTTTTGTGATTTGAAGGTTTAGGGTCTTGGTTTCATGGGGAATCCCAGTTAATAGGCCTAATAACATGTTTAGTGCCTCTGTCCTACTTCCTAGTTCCAGGTGTAGTGTCTGGGGTCTTAAAAGCTTTCAAGTGGCCATCCGAAGCACAACAACTGGTCTCTATTTGTCTGTAGCGACAGATGAAAAAGGAGAGTCAAGAATAGAAGGATGATATGGAATATGTGGCTTGTTGTCTCCATGAACAATTACCTCGTTTGCCATGAGACCAGAACTGGATAATGCCAAGATACCATTACTGAATTCTGATCAAAGATTCCATAGAGGATTTCTGACCAAAAGGGGGAAAACGCCCAGAAGAATTTCAAATTCTCATGGAATACATACTTTCTGCAGGCCATGATGTTTGGATGAACCACTGAAACTGTTGCCTTGAGATAAACTTTAAACCTTTGTGGTGGTTAAGTTTGTGTGTCAAGTTGGCTGGGCCTGGTTGAGTGACTAGGCAGCTGGTGGTAGTTATTCACCATGATGAGACTAGTAATCAAATCCATGGTGGAATTTACTGTAAGCAGCTGAGTAGCTGCCTTAGGGATGTGGTCTGCTTCCTGTACATAAGAAGAAGCCTTGGGTAATGGTCTCTAGTTTATGGCATGCTTGAACCGTGCATGTAACCGTGTCGTTGTTCAACAGCCTGCCATGCTTTGCCAACCTTGGGACTTTCAATGGACTTAAATGAATGGCCTGCTGTGTGGTTTGGTAACATTGGGACTGTGACTTTTTACCTGTCAACCTTGGGTTTGTCAGCCTCAGCAGCCAACAGCTGAGTGAAGAAAAGCCTCCAGCTTCACTGGGAGCAGGAGGCAGAGCTGAAGCCCAAGGTTGAGGGGCTTTCACCCAGCCCCCAGAGCCTGGCACTGTGAACTAAGACTTAAAGTCTCCAAACTGTAAGAGAATAAACTCCTGTTTACTCAAGCCATCCCATTTGTGGTATATTCCTGTCAGAGCAGCACTAGGTAACCGAAACAACCTTAAACCAAAAATAACTTCTGAAATTTTCTTAAAACCAACAACAGTTTAGTTTAACTAGTGAAAAATGTCTCTTTTGAGCATTTCTATAAGAACTATCAAATTTATGTTAATGGGGGAGAAATAGCTCAGAAAAGAAGAGTGAGAATGGTTACACAGCTAAAAGAATATAATCAATGTCTCCACATGGTACATGTAGAAATTGTTGAGTTGGTGTGTGTTTTGCTGTGTATATTCTCAACAAACATAATGTAAATAAAATTATATTATAAAGGAGGTCTAAAAGTCAAAGACAATAAATAAATACACCAGGCTACACTATTCATATTTTTGTGACAGTTTTTATTTGAAAACACCATTTAAGGGGAGAAGAGAAAAAAAAGATAAATTCCATCACGAACATTCAAGCAAAAATAATAGACCATTTTTAGTATACTTAACCTGAAGGAAGCTACAGCGTACTTTTATAATCAATGAACCATTGAGGTTTAAGGACAAGATTATCCTCACAGGGATGGTATTTATAAAACTTACAAGCTTCCTGACATTTTATTTATATTTTCCTCCACACGTGCAATAAATAACTTTCTATTTGTATTACTTATCAGCATGAGGAAAAGGAAGTAAAAACAGACCATTAATGTTCAGATAATGGAAAATGAAAATGAATAATAAGCAAAGCCTTTTCTCTGGGGGACAGAAAGCAGTTTTCAGAAAACAAAATTCTTAAATACCCACTGAGGCTCTGTCTTGATGTGTTAAAGATATAGTTTGACTGATTAGAATTAGTTTTCCCCCAATCAAATAACATTATTTCTTCAGGAAATTGCTGTGGGGGGAAAAAAAACTTATCTGCAAAAGAAAAATTGACCTTCTTATGTGTTTAACTTAGCTTGTATGAAAAGACACAATGTCTGCCTATGTTTTTTTGTTTGTTTTTGTTTTTTTAAATCCCATTTTATTCCTGTTTCTTCATTTTTGTGTAGAAATCCCATAGGACTGACAGAATTTGAGTACAAGTAAAGAATATGGAAGAAACTGCATGGAGAAACCTCCCAATTTGAGTAATTTGAAAATTTGCGTAGCACTTTACCAAGTCTAACCCATATATTGCTAGGTTGATCAATATATTGCCTCCAAGTATCTTTTCCACTTGCCCTACATGATGATCTAGTGAGTGAGTATGGAAGCATGACTACCCTATACAATTGTCAACACAACTAAGACCTTAGTCTCAAGCTAGACTGTTGGCCAGAAACTAGGCAAAAGGCAAAGATGAATGTGAGGGGAAAATTGCTAAGAAACAAAAGCCAAGTGTGGTAAGCAAACTTCTCAGATGACTCCAATGATCCTTGCCTCCTAGTATCCATGCCCTTGTGTAATCTCCTTCTCTAGAGTGCTTTTCTAAGCAATAAAATAGATCAAAGGTAAGGGGATGTTAATTCCTTGAGTAGGTTACAAAAGACTGTGACTCTCATGTTGCTAGCAGACTCTTGTTTTTTTCCGTCTTGGTTTCCATGCTTTGCTATTAGTATTGATTTTGAGGTGAAACAACACAACACAATTTAAAACAAACAAACAAAAAAAGCAAGCAACAAACTTGATATCATTTGCCCTTCTTTTTCTTGGCTTGACGAAAGTGTCAGTTAATCAATGTTTCAAATTTCTCTATACTGTCTTGAATATATTCAAACTGGACTTTCACCCACTCCACTCCACAGGAACTGTTCCTGTCAATATTACCAGTGATTCTATGTTGCTAAATCCCATAGTCAATTATCAGTCCCCATCTTAAACCATAAGCAGCATATGACAAACTTAATCACGCATTTCTTAAAGCAGTTTCTTTACTTGGTTTCTGGACTACTGCACACTCTTGGTTTTTCTCTTGACCCATTAGTCACTCCTCTCTTTACTGGCTACTCCTTAATACCAGGACTTAGTCCTTAGATTTCTTTCTTTTCTATCATTCATCTCCTTGATATTATTATCCAGTCTCATGACTTTATGATATCCATATGCTGATTACCCTCAAATTTATATTCTCAGTTTTGACATTTTCCCTGAATGATAGTCTCTATATTTGAGTTTCTAGTAAGTCTCTGCAACTTACCACAGGCAGGATGAAATCAATTAAGAGGGCAATGGTAGTACTATGTATCATGTACTATTCCCCACTTCTTCAGAACCAACTATATCTCCTGAGTTATGTAACAAATCCTGAAAAGTATGCTTTTGATGACCAAACTTATATAGAGTCCAGAGAATGGTGCAAAATACTATTTATAGTATTATAGCTGTATATGAGGAGCTCTGGTAGCGTAGTGCCTAAGGCACTTGACTGCTAGCCAGACGGCTGGTGGTTCAAACCCACCAGCCACTCTTCGGAAGGAAGGTTGGGCAATCTACTTCCACAGTGATACTTCCTCAAAAACCCAAGGAGGGGTCACTATGAGTCGGGTCCAACTCGATGGCACATAACAACAACAACAACATAGTTGTATATGAAGCTATAGCAGTCTATGTGTTTCTTCTTATCTTCCCTTATAACTCTTTGGTCTCATTATTTCTCTGCCCTTCCCTCTAGCACAGATCCATCTCTTCCTCCTTAAAGATCTCTAGTTTTTCACTGTAAATTTTTGTTGTTGTTAGTTGCCAACGAGTCTGCTCTGACTCACAGCGAACCCATGCACCACAGAATAAAATGCTGCTCAGCCTATTGCCATCCTCACTATTGTTTATATTCTCCAGTCCATTGTTGCAGCTACTTTATAATGTCCTCCAACCCAGGGGGCTCTTCTTCCACCGTTGTATTAGTGTTCTGTTGTGATCCACGGTTCTGAAGGCTAATTTTCAGATGTAGATCACCAGGCCTTTCTTCCCAGTCTGTCTTAGTCTGGAAGCACCATTGAAACCTGCCCTCCATTTCAAATACCTCCTGCGTGTTTGAAATACCGGTGAGATGAAGCTTCCAACATCATAGCAGCACAGAAGGCACCAAATATGACAAACTGACAGCTGGGTAGTGGGTTGGGTCACTAGTTCCATTTAATTTCTCTCCTGATAGAACTGTAAGGGAAGGTGCTGTGAGTTCCAAACATTAGAAGAGAACAGGAAGAAACATGGCACTACCTAGTCAGTCTCAGAACAAAATATTTATCAGACGAATCTTCTTTTGTTAATGTTGGCAACTTTTCTGAACAATCCAACATCTTTTCATCATGAAAACACCCAACACAGTAGGAATAGAGGGGAATTTCCTCAACATGATAAAGGGTATCTATGAAAAACTCAGAGCTAATATCATAGTCAGTGGTGAAAGACTGAAAGCTTTCCCCCTAAAATCAGGAATAAGACAAGGATGCCAGTTTTTACCACTGTTATTCACATTGTAGATGAAGCTCTAGCCAAAACAATTTAGTAGGAAAAAGAAATAAGAGACAAACAAATTGAAAAAGAAGATGTAAAATTTCTATTAGCATATTACGTGATTTTGTATAGAGAAAATCCTAAGGAACACACACACACACACAAACTATTACAAATAATACAGAAATTTATCAAAGGTAATATATATAGGATAAAAGGATAGTGATTAGATTTGAGCAGCAATATGGATGTATTAATGTCACTGAATTCTATATGTAAGAAATGTTGAAATGGTAATTGTCTTGTCACTATAAGCTTACCACAAAAATAATAATAAAAAAAACTACTGCCAATAAAAAAATTATATTTCTATATAGTAGCAAGGAACAATTTGAAAAGAAAATTAGGAAAATAATACTTTTTACAATAACATAAAAAGCATAAAATCCTTAGGAATAAATTTATACAAGGATATGCAAGACACATACAAAACATTGCTGAAAAAAATTAAATGGGAAAATATTTGCTGTTCATGGATTGGCTGATTAAGTACAGAACAGGCTCATTGAAAAAACAAAGCCATATGAGATCAAAGAAGCCATAAAGAAGCAAAGACAATCAAGTTTGTAGTGCAAAACTGGGAAGGAGAGCTTCCACGCAGATAAGAGATTATGCAGCTCCATAAAAGACAAAAAGAATTTTATATTTGCAATTCTTGTACTCATGTGGCAAAACTATACTTTGATCTCCAGTACTTGTATATCTAAGAAATTGCCTTCTTGTGTCATTTATATCATAGGTCACAAACTGACTACTCATGTGCCAAACTTTTGTTGGCTTCACACAATGTTTTGTATTGCTTTGTTTTCAAAATTAGTTGCCAACATTGGATAATCTGGGCAAGTCACATGAAAATCAAGATTGCTAACTTCAGAAAAGCTGGAATACCTGGCAACAATGAACATACATTCACTCATGGCAAAGATTGACTGGAACCAAGCATTTCCTACCCCCTTTGCATAGTCTCCACCATTCAGAGTGCCATACAGAGGCAAACTTTTTCAGATTGGCTTCTGTATAATATCTACATTTACAACCCTGTTTTTAACATTTCAGGGAATTAGAAGGTTTCTTTTCCTTTGGCTGGAATAAGGTGTTTCTCCTTTGTTTCAGTTCTAAATAGTCTTTTTGGCTCTTCAAATGTTGGAAATTATAGTCCAGACAAAGGACTAGTGCTGTCGGAGTTCTAAAACATCTAATTCTTAAAGTCATTCTCAATACCTTCTATAACAAGTAAAAATTTGGGGAGGAGAAACAAAGATATTTACCCCAACTCAGTTTACTTTATACACTCACTTGTTGCCACAACCTAGTTTATACTCTTTTCCTGAATGAAATAGATTATCATTCTCTTCACTTTTCTACATGGCTCCATAATCTCTTTGCTACAGTATGTACATTCAACCTAAATTTCTTCTAAATGCAGTCTTCCCAACTTAGGTTCTAGACCAAACTCTGTCATGTACTAACTGGATAAGTACCCTCCCTTCTTTTCTTCTGAGTGTTATCACATATAAAATAAAGTGATTATATCTTAAGTGATAACCACTACCCCATTGCCGTCAAGTCTGATCTGACTCATAACGACCCCTGCTTGGGTTTCTGAAGCAGTATCACTACAGAAGTAGATTGCCCAACCTTCCTTCCAAGGAGTGGCTGGTGGGTTTGAACTGCTAGCCTTCGGTTTAGCAGTCAAATGCCTTAGGCACTATGCCACCAGAGCTCCTATCTTAAGTGATATCTCAAGTTTTAACAGCCCTTATGTGCTAAATTTCTGTGATGGTGCAGTGTAGTAAATTACTTAGTGTAGCTTTTCTAGCCATAAGTCTTTGTGAACTCCATGGTTGAATTTGCCATGAGCAACCAAGTAGCTCCTGATTGTTAGTTATCCGTCTGGGGGATTTCTTTTGGGGCAGCACAAAGCAATTTTCTGGGAAGCTTATTCTCTCTCAGCTGTATAGAATTCTGATGTTGGGATTGGTTAGTTTCTCCACTCTGCCAGGCTCAAAAGGAGGCCTCCTAGAGGCAGAAGGAGTCTCTCTAACTGCTGGCTGAGAAAGACATGCTGCTGAGAGAAACACGCTCCTGAGAGACACACACTGCTGAGAAAGAGACACCAAGAGACACATACGGCTAAGAAAGAGACACCAAGAGACAAGCACTGTTGGGAGAGAGACTGAGAGAGACTGTTGTCAGAGAGAGTGGGTGGAGAGAGACTGAGCATTGTTCCTGAACTTGAATTGTAGCCTGGTGCTTCCCTATTAAACCCCATAATCTGTGAGTTCTGTGTGGCCACTGCAGCAAATTATTAAACCCAGCAGAGAGGTGGTGGGTACTGCAGGAGCAACAGTTGGTGTCAGGACTGGTGAAAGGGCTAGAGGGAGGCAGTATGTCTGGCCTCGCAGGAATAGGCTTTGGGCTGCTGCTGGTGATTCTGTCTTCCTCTTGTGGGGTTAGAGGAGATCAGAAGATGCAGTCTCCTTGCCTTTTTGGCAGATGGCCTCACCAGGTTCTAGGCACTCTGGTTGCACCCTGACAGAGTCCCACCCCTGTTCCTATGTAGATTTACCATTTCTCCATATTATTGCTATTGACCATATTTTTTTTTCTATCACTGATGTTAGTGCATATCTATTAAGTTTTATTTTCTTAAAAAGCAATAGTGCTTTTATCATCCAAAATATAACATAACTGAAAATATTATTTGTTGGGTTTTGGAATTAATTGATTTTTTTTACCAAAATTTTTAATTCTTCATTTTAAGATATAAACAATCATTGAATTACAACTCCAAAATATCTCTGAGACAACATAAATCTTCAAATTAAACAAAGAAACAGGCCAAGATGGCAAAAGCAAGTGACCAAACTAAAGAATCAGAAAGCCTCCCCAAGGAAGAACAGGTAAGGAAACCACAAACAACATCAAGGAAAATTAGAAGATTTTGCTAGAAGTATTCAGGCAAACAATACAAGAGCATAATGATAAAATAAATAGACAATTATAAACCATACTAAAATAGCAATTAGAAATTCAGAAGATTAACACTAAAATTTCAGAAACAGATGACATATTGGAAAAGAATAGTATCATTGAATTAGAAAACAAATTCCTTGATACAAATTTATATGAGGAAATGGAATGAGAAAAAATGAAGAAATCCTAAGAATTATGTTGGACACTATCTAGAGAATACAGTTATGTGCCACTGGGATTCCAGAGAAGAAAGAGGCAAAAATAAAATAAAACCTGCAGATTGATTTGTCAAAGATTTATTGACAAAGTTTATAAAAACTTATAAAAGTTTATAAAAACCTTTTATAATATCTTGAAAGGTAAAAGTATATCCATCCAAGAAGCTCAACAAACCATATACAGGACAGAACACAAAT
>NW_006922211.1:1193928-1195184 GCF_000298275.1 Orycteropus afer afer
AACAAGACTAAGTTCTGATTTCTCAGCAGAAACCATGCAGGCAAGAAGGCAATGGGATGACATATAGAAACTTTGAAAGAAAATTATTGGTAACTAAGAGTTATATATCTGGCAAAATGGTTCCTCAAGTACAATGGTGAAATTAGGACATTTCCCAATGAACAGAAATTAAGGAACTTTTTAAAAACCAGACCAACTTACAAGAGATGTTAAAGGGAGCCCTTCGGACAAAGAACCAACAACATCAGACAACAACTTGAGATTAAGACACATGACAAAATCACACACAAACCAATCCAGAAAAAGAATCCTCAAAAATAAACTTGCAAGACTACAAATAGAGAATCAGAGGCATCAATTTATAAACAATGAAAATTATGCAGTAAAAATAGAGGATAAAAGTATAAATAAAAAACTTCAAAATGGAGGGGAAGTCATGTTGATATCAAGATAAAACACACTGTTGTTGTTATTTTTAAATTTTTATTGTGATGTGGGTGAAAGTTTACAGAGCAAATTCACTTTCCATACAGCAGCTCACATACACTTCGTCTCATGACAAAAAAATGTAGAATGCTTCACAAATTTGCATGTCATCCTTGTGTAGGGGCCATGCTCTGTATCATTCCAATTTTCATATATGTGCTGCCAAAGTGAGTATAGAACAGAATATTTTAAACTTAGGAGGATAAAAATAAAGGATAGAAACAAAAACATATTAATTATACTGAATGTAAATAGATTAAATGCACCCATGAAGGCAAAAAGAGTGGCAGAATGGAAAACAAAACAGGACCCATTGATATGCTGCCTACAAGAAACTCAAGATAAAAATAACTAAAAATCAGAAAGTGGGAAAAAAATGGCAACCAAAAAACGGCAAGTGTGAAAATATTCACTTCTTATAAAATCAACTTCAGGGCAAATACCAGCATAAAGGACAAAGTAAGGTCACTGTATAATGATGAAATGGTCAATCCAGCAAGAGAACACAATGAAAGTAAATATCTAAACACTCAATGAAAGAGCACCTGAATACATAAAGCAAACATTAATAAAACTGAAAAGATAAATAGAGAACTCCACAGTAATAGTGGGAGACTTTAACAAACCACTTTCTATGAAGGACAGAAAGATTAGAAAGAAACTTAACAAAGATAAATAAGAACTAAGCAACACAGAGTTCCACCAAGGTGGCAGAATAGGCAGACAAGCTACACAGACCCTCTGTAACAAAGCAATAATAAAACAACTGA
>NW_006922211.1:1195911-1196688 GCF_000298275.1 Orycteropus afer afer
TTTTTTATGTTTGTTCCTGTTTGTTTATGTGGTTTGAGTTTTTGTTCTCTTTTTGGTGGTTTATTTATTTATTTATTTTCTCACTGAGTGGGAGGCATCAACCATTCCCACACAACCCAATCATAACTGCACACTTTGTAGCTCCAATACTGAGTGAGGGCCACCACTTGTTTCTGAACCACCTAACCAATGATAGACAGCAGACTCAACTCACCCTCAACTGCTCTTTATGAACAGCTAACAGAGATCTGTGCACACACTCTCATTCTCTATCATACCCATCAGGAGACAGATGGTAAGTGCCTAAGTGCTAATAACTAGTGAATAGAGGAGCATAGTACCCTGCTCACACAAATATACAAAAACAAAAGAAAGGAAAAAAATCTTGGATGAATCAAACTAACATACAGCCACAAATTAAACACAGAAACAACAACAATTCAATGTCTCAGAGACAATAGATCATCACAGTCCACACAAAGAAGCAAGATAAAGTAGTAAAAACAAAGGACCAGGATACAAAATCAGAAAATATTCCTGAGGACTATGCAACATTGGAACTCTCTGATAAGGGATTCAAAAGAAGTATATTTGATAGCTTCAATGGATTGAGACACAGATCAAGGAAAACACTGACAAAATTAAGGAAAACACAGCCAAAACTCTAGAACAATTTAGGAAAACAATACAAGAACAAATTGACAGAATAAACAAAAAATTAGAAGTGATACAAAAACAAAAAATAGAAATCCAGAAGATTAATACTAAGATTTCAGA
>NW_006922211.1:1196813-1200788 GCF_000298275.1 Orycteropus afer afer
GATACCATCAAGAGGAATAACCTACATGTAATCAGAATTCCAGAACAGGAAGAGACAAATAAAACCACTGAGAAAATTGTCAAAGATTTGTTGGAAGAGAATTTACTTAATATGATGACAGATGAGAATATATCCATTCAAGAAGTTCAAGGAACCCTACATTAGATAGACCCCAAAAGAAAATCATCAAGACATATCATAATGAAACTCACCAAAGCCAAGGACAAAGAAAGAATCCTTAAAGCAGCAGGAAAAATGAAAAGTCACCTACAAAGGGCAACCAATAAGATGAAGCTTTGATTTCTTGGCAGAAACCATACAAGTGAGAAGGCAATGGGATCATGTATATAAAACCTTGAAAGAAAAAACTTCCAACTAAGAATTATATACCCAGCAAAATTGTACCTCAAATATGATGGTGAAATTAGGACATATCCAGATAAGAAGAAATTAAGCGAATTAGTTAAAACCACACCAACCTTACATAAAATGCTAAAGGGAGTCCTTCAGAGAACCAAACAACAACTGATGATTAACAAATATTTTGACATAACAAAGAACCCACATATAGAAGTACCTAAGTAAAATAAGCTTACAAGGCTATAAACGGAACTACCAGGGGCATCAACTGGTAAATGAGAACAACTACAAGCCAAGCAGAGGGAATAAATGCTGTAGTTACAGAACTTCTTAATGGTGAGGAAGTCAAGACAATTGTGAGATAAAAGAGACTGTTTTAAACTTGGGGAAAAAATTAGAAATCATAGGATAACCTCAAAAAAAAGTAAACCTTCACATAAAAATGAAAAAGAGGACTAGCACAAATACTAAAACAACAGCAGTGAAGGAGATGATAACACAATTCATAAACAAAATGAGATCAGCACAGGAAATTATATAGAAAAAAGAAATCAGCAATACCACAAAAAAATACTTAACAAAATGACAGCAACAAATTCAGTTATCAATAATTACCCTGAATGTTAATGGATTAAATGCACCACTCAAGAGACAGAAAGCTGTAGACTGGATAAGAAAACATAATCCATCAATATGCTGTCTACAAGACATGTACCTTAGACACAAAGATAAAAATAGAGTAAAATAAAAGGTTGGAAAAAGATATACCAAGCCAATAACAATCAAAAAAGGGCAGAAGTGGCAATATTAATTTCTGATAAAAATAGATGTTAAGCCAAAAATGACCATAAGAGACAATGAAGGGCCTTATATAATGATTAAAGGATCAATTGAACAAGAGGACATAGCCATAATAAATATCAATGCACCTAATGAAAGAGCCCCAAAATACATAAATTAGAATTTAACACAAATGAAAAAACAAATAGATGACTCCATAGTAATAATAGGAGATTTTTATACACCACTTTCAATAAAAGATAGAACAAATGGAAAGAAACTCAACTAAGATGCTGGTAAAACTAAACAATATAATCCACCAACTTGACCTTACACACATTTACAGAGCACTTGGAACAATCTCCAGGATAGACCATACTTTAGGCCACAAAGAAAGCCTCAAAGTTTAAAAACATTGAAATACTACAAAGCATCTTCTCAGATCACAATGCTGTAAAATTAGAAGTCAACACTAGGAAGACCAATGGAAATAGAGCAAATGCATGGAAACTAAATAACACCCTCCTCAAAAATGACTGTGTAATAGAAGAAATAAACAATGAAATAAAAAAAAAATCCTTGAAAATATGAGAATTAAAACATAGCATACCAAAATCTTTGAGACACAGCAAAAGCCATAATAACAAAGCAGTTTGTAGCAATAGATGTGCACATCAAAAAAAGAAGAAAGAGCCAAAATCAACGCCTTAACCCACCATTTCCAACAATTAGAAAAAGAGCAGCAAAACAGCCTACTGTCATCAGAAGAAAAGAAATAATGAAGATTCAAGCAGAAATAAATGAAAAAGAAAATAGAAAGACAATAAAAAATATCAATAAGATTAGAAGTCAGTTATCTGAAAAAAATTAATAAAATCAACAAACCACTGGCAAATGTAACAAAGGAAAGGAATAAGAAGATGCAAATAACATGAATAAGAATTGAAATGAGTAATGTCACAACAGAACCAACAAAAATAGAAAGAAAAATATCAGGGTGCTATGAAGAATTATACTCTAACAAATTTGAAAACCTATAAGAAATGGATAGATTTCTAGAAACACACTATTTACCTAAACTAACACAAACTGAGGTAGAAAATTTGAACAGGCCCCTAACAAAAGAAGAAAGTGAACAAATCATAAAAGAAATCACCAACAAAAAAATGTCCTGGTTCAGATGGTTTCACTGGAGAATTCTACAAGTCATTCATAGAAGACCTGACACCAATCTTAGTGAAAATATTCCAGAACATAGAAAAGGATGGATGCTCCTGAATACATTTTATGGAGCAAGCATAAACCTGAAACCAAAACCAGGCAAAGACACCACTGGAAAGGAAAATTATAGACCAATATCCCTCATGAATACAGGTGCAAAAATCTTCAACAAAATCCCAGCCAATAGACTTCAACAACATATCAAAAAAATAACACATCATGGCCAAGTGATATTCATGCCAGGTATGCAAGGATGGTTCAACATTAGAAAAACAATCAACGTCATCCATCACATAATTAAATAAAGGAAAGAAAATCACAGACATTTGATAAAATCCAACACCCACTCCTGATTAAAAAAAATAAACTCTCAAAAAATAGAAATAGAAGGGAAATTTCTCAACATAATAAAGGGTATATGTGCAAAATGAAAAGCCAACATTATTCTCAATGGAGAGAGACTGAAACCTTGCAAAGAGAAACAAGACAAGGATGCCCTCTATCTCCATTTCTATTCAACATTGTATTGGAAGTCCTAGCCAGGGCAATAAGGCAAGAAAGGGAAATTAAAGGCATCTAAATTGGTAAGTAAAAAGTAAAACTATCCCTATTTGCAGATGATATGATCTTATACACAGAAAACTCAAGAGACTCAGCAAGAAAACTACTGGTACTTATTGAAAGATTTAGCATTGTGGCAGGATACAAGATCAGCATACAAAAATCAGCTGGATTCCTCTACACCAGCAGAGAGGTCTCTGAAAAGGAAATGAAGAAATCAATACAATTTACAATAACTACCAAAAAGATAAGATAATTGGGACTAAGTTTTACAAGGAAGAAAAAAGACCTATACAGAGAAAACTACAAAACACTACTTCAAGTGGTTCCAGCAAGATGGCGGACTAGGCAGAAAGACTGCAAAGACCCTCTTCAACAAAGAAAAGGGAAACCAATTAACACAGACACAGAAGATAATCCTGGACCCCTGAGCCTTGAAGGGAAGGATATAGAAGTGGACTAAACCCCAACTAGCAGAAGAATTTGCATGAAAATACCAAAAAAGGAGACATATGAAGCTGTGGTCTGGCAGCAATCCTGAGCGATCCTGATGGCAAAGACAGCTTGGAGATTCCCGAGTGCTGGTAGGACTTGAGAATTAACCTAAAAATTAGTGCTGCTAGCCAGGGACTGCACGGAGGACTGCTCTGCTGGCTGGGGCATAAACAGAGAAGGTGAAGAGAAAGGCAGGCTGAGCTGTGGACTTTTGCCGGTCTGGAGGTCACCACCATTTTGAAGGTCTTAAAGCAGCTATTTTGGATATTTGAAGAGACAGTGCTCTCACAGATTCCTGGGGTTTAAGAACATGTTCTGCCTTCCAGCAACCCCAAGGACCCTCTGGACCTGTAAGACTGAAAAGGTACGACATTCCTCTTGTTACTCTTATACCCCTCCCCCACTTGGTGAATGGAGGTGCGGCCACCCCCCACTCCCAGCTACCTTCTGGGCCCACAGGAACTCTATCACAGTCTGTGTGCTCAGACAGAGCCTGGGTGCCCTGCCCTGTCCTCCACCGATTTTTTTTTTCTTTTTTCTCTTTTTTTATTTTTATTT
>NW_006922211.1:1216352-1216797 GCF_000298275.1 Orycteropus afer afer
AATTAACACATCCTGATTGCATGCTCGGTCAATTTCAGACTGCAGATGTTGATAAAAATCTTCAATTTCCTCATCTTTGGCTTTGGTGGTTGGTGCCATTCCTCTTCAAACTGTCACCCCTGGCAGAGTAGATCACATGGTTGTCTGATTCAAAGTTGCCAAAACCAGTCCAATTCAGCTCACTAATGCTGAGGATATCAATCTTTCATTTTTGACAACTTCCAATTTTCCTAGATTCATACTTCATACATTCCATGTTCCGATGATTAATGGATGTCTGCACCTGTTTCTCTTCAATTTGAGTGGTGCCACATCAGCAAATGGGGATCTTGAAAGCTTTACCTTATCCATACGAGTAAGGCCGGGTTTACTCAGATGATGCAGCTCTTTCCCAGTCCTATTTTGAAAGCCTTCTAATCTAACCAGACTATTCATAAAGTTGTGC